>NC_134484.1:297172408-297303756 GCF_040206685.1 Ascaphus truei
TCACCCCTCCCTCCCCCTCTTTTCGTGTCACATTTTCACCCTCCCCCCCTCTCCGTGTCACATTTTCACCCTCCCCCCCTCTCCGTGTCACATTTTCAGCCTCCCCCTCTCCGTGTCACATTTTCACCCTCCCTCCCTCACTCCCCCTCTCTGTGTCACATTTTCACCCTCCCTCTCTCCCCCTCTCCGTGTCACATTTTCACCCTCCCTTCCTCCCCTCTCCGTGTCACATTTTCACCCTCCCTCCCCCTCTCTGTGTCACATTTTTATCCTCCCTCCCTCCCCCCCTCTCTCCGTGTCACATTTTCACCCTCCCTCCTCCCCCTCTCCGTGTCACATTTTCACCCTCCCTCTGTCCCCCTCTCCATGTCACATTTTCACCCTCCCTCCCTCCCTCCCCCTCTCCGTGTCACATTTTCACCCTCCCTCCCTCCCCCTCTCCGTGTCACATTTTCACCCTCCCTCCCTCCCCTCTCCATGTCACATTTTCACCCTCCCTCCCTCCCCCTCTCCGTGTCACATTTTCACCCTCCCTCCCCCTCTCCGTGTCACATTTTCACCCTCTCCCTTCCCCTCTCCATGTCACATTTTCACCCTCCTCCCTCTCTCCATGTCACATTTTCACCCTCCTCCCCCTCTCCATGTCAAAATTTCAGCCTCCCTCCCCCTCTCCATGTCACATTTTCACCCTTCCTCCCCCCCTCTCCATGTCACATTTTCACCCTCCCTCCCCCTCTCCATGTCACATTTTCACCTTCCCCCTCTCCATGTCACATTTTCACCCTCCCTCCCTCCCTTCTCCATGTCACATTTTCACCCTCCCTCCCTCCCTCTCCATGTCACATTTTCACCCTCCCTCCCTCCCCTCTCCATGTCACATTTTCACCCTCCCTCCCCCTCTCCATGTCACATTTTCACCCTCCCTCCCCCTCTCCATGTCACATTTTCAACCTCCTCCCTCCCTCTCTCCATGTCACATTTTCATCTTCCCTCCCCCTCTCCATGTCAAATTTTCACCCTCCCTCCCTCCCCCTCTCCATGTCACATTTTCACCCTCCCTCCCCCTCTCCGTGTCACATTTTCACCCTCCCTCCCCCTCTCCGTGTCACATTTTCACCCTGCCTCCCCCTCTCCGTGTCACATTTTCACCCTCCCTCCCCTCTCCGTGTCACATTTTCACCCTCCCTCCCCCTCTCCGTGTCACATTTTCACCCTCCCTCCCCCTCTCCGTGTCACATTTTCACCCTCCCTCCCCCTCTCCGTGTCACATTTTCACCCTACCTCCCCCTCTCCGTGTCACATTTTCACCCTCCCTCCCCCTCTCCGTGTAACATTTTCATCCTCCCTCCCCCTCTCCGTGTCACATTTTCACCCTCCCTCCTCCCCCTCTCCGTGTCACATTTTCACCCTCCCTCTGTCCCCCTCTCCGTGTCACATTTTCACCCTCCCTCCCCCTCTCCGTGTCACATTTTCACCCTCCTCCCCCTCTCCATGTCACATTTTCACCCTCCCTCCCCCTCTCCATGTCACATTTTCAACCTCCTCCCTCCCTCTCTCCATGTCACATTTTCATCTTCCTCCCCCTCTCCATGTCAAATTTTCACCCTCCCTCCCTCCCCCTCTCCATGTCACATTTTCACCCTCCCTCCCCCTCTCCGTGTCACATTTTCACCCTCCCTCCCCCTCTCCGTGTCACATTTTCACCCTGCCTCCCCCTCTCCGTGTCACATTTTCACCCTCCCTCCCCCTCTCCGTGTCACATTTTCACCCTCCCTCCCCCTCTCCGTGTCACATTTTCACCCTCCCTCCCCCTCTCCGTGTCACATTTTCACCCTCCCTCCCCCTCTCCGTGTCACATTTTCACCCTACCTCCCCCTCTCCGTGTCACATTTTCACCCTCCCTCCCCCTCTCCGTGTCACATTTTCACCCTCCCTCCCTCCCCTCTCCATGTCACATTTTCACCCTCCCTCCCCCTCTCCATGTCACATTTTCACCCTCCCTCCCCCTCTCCATGTCACATTTTCAACCTCCTCCCTCCCTCTCTCCATGTCACATTTTCATCTTCCCTCCCCCTCTCCATGTCAAATTTTCACCCTCCCTCCCTCCCCCTCTCCATGTCACATTTTCACCCTCCCTCCCCCTCTCCGTGTCACATTTTCACCCTCCCTCCCCCTCTCCGTGTCACATTTTCACCCTCCCTCCCCCTCTCCGTGTCACATTTTCACCCTACCTCCCCCTCTCCGTGTCACATTTTCACCCTCCCTCCCCCTCTCCGTGTAACATTTTCATCCTCCCTCCCCCCTCTCCGTGTCACATTTTCACCCTCCCTCCTCCCCCTCTCCGTGTCACATTTTCACCCTCCCTCTGTCCCCCTCTCCGTGTCACATTTTCACCCTCCCTCCCCCTCTCCGTGTCACATTTTCACCCTCCCTCCCCTCTCCATGTCACATTTTCACCCTCCCTCCCCCTCTCCATGTCACATTTTCAACCTCCTCCCTCCCTCTCTCCATGTCACATTTTCACCCTCCCTCCCCCTCTCCATGTCAAAATTTCACCCTCCCTCCCCCTCCATGTCACATTTTCACCCTCCCCCTCTCCATGTCACATTTTCACCTTCGCCCTCTCCATGTCACATTTTCACCCTCCCTCCCTCCCCTCTCCATGTCACATTTTCACCCTCCCTCCCTCCCCTCTCCATGTCACATTTTCACCCTCCCTCCCTCCCCTCTCCATGTCACATTTTCACCCTTCCTCCCCCTCTCCGTGTCACATTTTCACCCTCCCTCCCCCTCTCCGTGTCACATTTTTATCCTCCCTCCCTCCCCCCCTCTCCGTGTCACATTTTCACCCTCCCTCCTTCCCCTCTCCGTGTCACATTTTCACCCTCCCTCCTCCCCCTCTCCGTGTCACATTTTCACCCTCCCTCTGTCCCCCTCTCCATGTCACATTTTCACCCTCCCTCCCCCTCTCCGTGTAACATTTTCATCCTCCCTCCCCCCTCTCCGTGTCACATTTTCACCCTCCCTCCTCCCCCTCTCCGTGTCACATTTTCACCCTCCCTCTGTCCCCCTCTCCGTGTCACATTTTCACCCTCCCTCCCCCTCTCCGTGTCACATTTTCACCCTCCCTCCCCCTCTCCGTGTCACATTTCACCCTCCCTCCCCCTCTCCGTGTCACATTTTCACCCTCCCTCCCCCTCTCCGTGTCACATTTTCATCCTCCCTCCCCCCTCTCCGTGTCACATTTTCACCCTCCCTCCTCCCCCTCTCCGTGTCACATTTTCACCCTCCCTCTGTCCCCCTCTCCATGTCACATTTTCACCCTCCCTCCCCCTCTCCATGTCACATTTTCACCCTCCTCCCTCCCTCTCTCCATGTCACATTTTCACCCTCCCTCCCCCTCTCCATGTCACATTTTCACCCTCCCTCCCCCCCTCTCCATGTCACATTTTCACCCTCCCTCCCCCCCTCTCCATGTCACATTTTCACCCTCCCTCCCCCCCTCTCCATGTCACATTTTCAACTTCCCCCTCTCCATGTCACATTTTCACCCTCCCTCCCTCCCTTCTCCATGTCACATTTTCACCCTCCCTCCCTCCCCTCTCCATGTCACATTTTCACCCTCCCTCCCCCTCTCCATGTCACATTTTCACCCTCCCTCCCCCTCTCCATGTCACATTTTCACCCTCTTCCCTTCCCCTCTCCATGTCACATTTTCAACCTCCTCCCTCCCTCTCTCCATGTCACATTTTCACCTTCCCTCCCCCTCACCATATCAAATTTTCACCCTCCCTCCCTCCCCCTCTCCATGTCACATTTTCACCCTCCCTCCTTCCCCCTCTCCATGTCACATTTTCACCCTCCCTCCCCCTCTCCATGTCACATTTTCACCCTCCCTCCCCCTCTCCATGTCACATTTTCACCCTGCCTCCCCTCTCCGTGTCACATTTTCACCCTCCCTCCCCCTCTCCGTGTCACATTTTCACCCTCCCTCCCCCTCTCCGTGTCACATTTTCACCCTCCCTCCCCCTCTCCGTGTCACATTTTCACCCTCCCTCCCCCTCTCCGTGTCACATTTTCACCCTCCCTCCCCCTCTCCGTGTCACATTTTCACCCCCTCCCCCTCTCCGTGTCACATTTTCACCCTCCCTCCCTCCCCCTCTCCGTGTCACATTTTCACCCTCTCTACCCCTCTCCGTGTCACATTTTCACCCTCCCTCCCCCTCTCCGTGTCTCATTTTCACCCTCCCTCCCTCCCCCTCTCCGTGTCACATTTTCACCCTCCCTCCCTCCCCCTCTCCGTGTCACATTTTCACCCTACCTCCCCCTCTCCGTGTCACATTTTCACCCTCCCTCCCCCTCTCCGTGTCACATTTTCATCCTCCCTCCCTCCCCCCTCTCCATGTCACATTTTCACCCTCCCTCCCTCCCCCTCTCCGTGTCACATTTCACCCTCCCTCCCCCTCTCCGTGTCACATTTTCACCCTCCTCCTCCCCCTCTACGTGTCACATTTTCACCCTCCCTCTGTCCCCCTCTCCATGTCACATTTTCACCCTCCCTCCCTCCCCCTCTCCATGTCACATTTTCACCCTCCCTCCCTCCCCCTCTCCGTGTCACATTTTCACCCTCCCTCCCTCCCCCTCTCCGTGTCACATTTTCACCCTCCCTCCCCCTCTCCGTGTCACATTTTCACCCTCCCTCCCCCTCTTTTTGTGTCACATTTTCACCCTCCCCCCCCTCTCCGTGTCACATTTTCACCCTCCCCCCCTCTCCGTGTCACATTTTCAGCCTCCCCCTCTCCGTGTCACATTTTCACCCTCCCTCCCTCACTCCCCCTCTCCGTGTCACATTTTCACCCTCCCTCTCTCCCCCTCTCCGTGTCACATTTTCACCCTCCCTTCCTCCCCCTCTCCGTGTCACATTTTCACCCTCCCTCCCCCTCTCTGTGTCACATTTTTATCCTCCCTCCCTCCCCCCCTCTCCGTGTCACATTTTCACCCTCCCTCCTCCCCCTCTCCGTGTCACATTTTCACCCTCCCTCTGTCCCCCTCTCCATGTCACATTTTCACCCTCCCTCCCTCCCTCCCCCTCTCCGTGTCACATTTTCACCCTCCCTCCCTCCCCCTCTCCGTGTCACATTTTCACCCTCCCTCCCTCCCCCTCTCCATGTCACATTTTCACCCTCCCTCCCTCCCCCTCTCCGTGTCACATTTTCACCCTCCCTCCCCCTCTCCGTGTCACATTTTCACCCTCCCTCCCTCCCCCTCTCCGTTTCACATTTTCACCCTCCCTCCCTCCCCTCTCCGTGTCACATTTTCACACTCCCTCCCCCTCTCCGTGTCACATTTTCATCCTCCCTCCCCCCCTCTCCGTGTCACATTTTTACCCTCCCTCCTCCCCCTCTCCGTGTCACATTTTCACCCTCCCTCTGTCCCCCTCTCCATGTCACATTTTCACCCTCCCTCCCCCTCTCCGTGTCACATTTTCACCCTCCCTCCCTCCCCCTCTCCGTGTCACATTTTCACCCTCCCTCCCTCCCCCTCTCCGTGTCACATTTTCACCCTCCCTCCCTCCCTCCCCCTCTCCGTGTCACATTTTCACCCTCCCTCCCTCCCCCCCCTCTCCGTGTCACATTTTCACCCCTCCCTCCCTCCCCCTCTCCGTGTCACATTTTCACCCTCCCTCCCTCCCCCTCTCCGTGTCACATTTTTACCCTCCCTCCCTCCCCCTCTCCGTGTCACATTTTCACCCTCCCTCCCTCCCCCTCTCCGTGTCACATTTTCACCCTCCCTCCCTCCCCCTCTCCGTGTCACATTTTCACCCTCCCTCCCTCCCCCTCTCCGTGTCACATTTTCACACTCCCTCCCTCCCCCTCTCCGTGTCACATTTTCATCCTCCCTCCCCCCCTCTCCGTGTCACATTTTTACCCTCCCTCCTCCCCCTCTCCGTGTCACATTTTCACCCTCCCTCTGTCCCTCTCTCCATGTCACATTTTCACCCTCCCTCCCCCTCTCCGTGTCACATTTTCACCCTCCCTCCCTCCCCCTCTCCGTGTCACATTTTCACCCTCCCTCCCTCTCTCCGTGTCACATTTTCACCCTCCCTCCCTCCCCCTCTCTATGTCACAATTTCACCCTCCCTCCCCCTCTCCGTGTCACATTTTCACCCTCCCTCCCCCTCTCCGTGTCACATTTTCACCCTCCCTCCCCCTCTCCGTGTCACATTTTCATCCTCCCTCCCTCCCCCCTCTCCGTGTCACATTTTCACCCTCCCTCCCCCTCTCCGTGTCACATTTCACCCTCCCTCCCCCTCTCCGTGTCACATTTCACCCTCCCTCCCCCTCTCCGTGTCACATTTTCACCCTCCCTCCCCCTCTCCGTGTCACATTTTCACCCTCCCTCCCCCTCTCCGTGTCACATTTTCATCCTCCCTCCCTCCCCCCTCTCCGTGTCACATTTTCACCCTCCCTCCCTCCCCCTCTCCGTGTCACATTTCACCCTCCCTCCCCCTCTCCGTGTCACATTTTCACCCTCCCTCCCCCTCTCCGTGTCACATTTTCATCCTCCCTCCCTCTCCGTGTCACATTTTCACCCTCCCTCCTCCCCCTCTCCGTGTCACATTTTCACCCTCCCTCTGTCCCCCTCTCCATGTCACATTTTCACCCTCCCTCCCTCCCCCTCTCCGTGTCACATTTTCTCCCTCCCTCCCCCTCTCCGTGTCACATTTTCACCCTCCCTCCCCCTCTCCGTGTCACATTTTCACCCTCCCTCCCCCTCTTTTCGTGTCACATTTTCACCCTCCCCCCCTCTCCGTGTCACATTTTCACCCTCCCCCTCTCCGTGTCACATTTTCACCCTCCCTCCCTCACTCCCCCTCTCCGTGTCACATTTTCACCCTCCCTCTCTCCCCCTCTCCGTGTCACATTTTCACCCTCCCTTCCTCCCCCTCTCCGTGTCACATTTTCACCCTCCCTCCCCCTCTCCGTGTCACATTTTTATCCTCCCTCCCTCCCCCCCTCTCCGTGTCACATTTTCACCCTCCCTCCTCCCCCTCTCCGTGTCACATTTTCACCCTCCCTCTGTCCCCCTCTCCATGTCACATTTTCACCCTCCCTCCCTCCCCCTCTCCGTGTCACATTTTCACCCTCCCTCCCTCCCCCTCTCCGTGTCACATTTTCACCCTCCCTCCCTCACTCCCCCTCTCCGTGTCACATTTTCACCCTCCCTCCCTCCCCCTCTCCGTGTCACATTTTCACCCTCCCTCCCTCCCCCTCTCCGTGTCACATTTTCACCCTCCCTCCCTCCCCCTCTCCGTGTCACATTTTCACCCTCCCTCCCTCCCCCTCTCCGTGTCACATTTTCACACTCCCTCCCCCTCTCCGTGTCACATTTTCATCCACCCTCCCCCCTCTCCGTGTCACATTTTTACCCTCCCTCCTCCCCCTCTCCGTGTCACATTTTCACCCTCCCTCTGTCCCCCTCTCCATGTCACATTTTCACCCTCCCTCCCCCTCTCCGTGTCACATTTTCACCCTCCCTCCCTCCCCCTCTCCGTGTCACATTTTCACCCTCCCTCCCTCCCCCTCTCCGTGTCACATTTTCACCCTCCCTCCCTCCCCCTCTCCGTGTCACATTTTCACCCTCCCTCCCTCCCCCTCTCTGTGTCACAATTTCACCCTCCCTCCCCCTCTCCGTGTCACATTTTCACCCTCCCTCCCCCTCTCCGTGTCACATTTTCACCCTCCCTCCCCCTCTCCGTGTCACATTTTCATCCTCCCTCCCTCCCCCCTCTCCGTGTCACATTTTCACCCTCCCTCCCTCCCCCTCTCCGTGTCACATTTCACCCTCCCTCCCCCTCTCCGTGTCACATTTTCACCCTCCCTCCCCCTCTCCGTGTCACATTTTCATCCTCCCTCCCTCTCCGTGTCACATTTTCACCCTCCCTCCTCCCCCTCTCCGTGTCACATTTTCACCCTCCCTCTGTCCCCCTCTCCATGTCACATTTTCACCCTCCCTCCCTCCCCCTCTCCGTGTCACATTTTCTCCCTCCCTCCCCCTCTCCGTGTCACATTTTCACCCTCCCTCCCCCTCTCCGTGTCACATTTTCACCCTCCCTCCCCCTCTTTTCGTGTCACATTTTCACCCTCCCCCCCTCTCCGTGTCACATTTTCACCCTCCCCCCCTCTCCGTGTCACATTTTCACCCTCCCTCCCCCTCTCCGTGTCACATTTTCACCCTCCCTCCCTCACTCCCCCTCTCCGTGTCACATTTTCACCCTCCCTCTCTCCCCCTCTCCGTGTCACATTTTCACCCTCCCTTCCTCCCCCTCTCCGTGTCACATTTTCACCCTCCCTCCCTCTCTCCGTGTCACATTTTTATCCTCCCTCCCTCCCCCCCTCTCCGTGTCACATTTTCGCCCTCCCTCCTCCCCCTCTCCGTGTCACATTTTCACCCTCCCTCTGTCCCCCTCTCCATGTCACATTTTCACCCTCCCTCCCTCCCCCTCTCCGTGTCACATTTTCACCCTCTCTCCCTCCCCCTCTTCGTGTCACATTTTCACCCTCCCTCCCTCCCCCTCTCTGTGTCACATTTTCACCCTCCCTCCCCCTCTCCGTGTCACATTTTCACCCTCCCTCCCTCCCCCTCTCCGTGTCACATTTTCACCCTCCCTCCCTCACCCTCTCCGTGTCACATTTTCACCCTCCCTCCCTCCCCCTCTCCGTGTCACATTTTCACCCTCCCTCCCTCCCCCTCTCCGTGTCACATTTTCACCCTCCCTCCCTCCCCCTCTCCGTGTCACATTTTCACCCTCCCTCCCTCCCCCTCTCCGTGTCACATTTTCACACTCCCTCCCCCTCTCCGTGTCACATTTTCACACTCCCTCCCCCTCTCTCCGTGTCACATTTTCACCCTCCCCCCCTCTCCGTGTCACATTTTCACCCTCCCTCCCCCTCTCCATGTCACATTTTCACCCTCTTCCCTTCCCCTCTCCATGTCACATTTTCACCCTCCTCCCTCCCTCTCTCCATGTCACATTTTCACCCTCCCTCCCCCTCTCCATGTCAAAATTTCACCCTCCCTCCCCCTCCATGTCACATTTTCACCCTCCCCCCCTCTCCATGTCACATTTTCACCTTCCCCCTCTCCATGTCACATTTTCACCCTCCCTCCCTCCCTTCTCCATGTCACATTTTCACCCTCCCTCCCTCCCTCCCTTCTCCATGTCACATTTTCACCCTCCCTCCCTCCCTTCTCCATGTCACATTTTCACCCTCCCTCCCCTCTCCATGTCACATTTTCACCCTCCCTCCCCCTCTCCATGTCACATTTTCACCCTCCCCCCTTCCCCTCTCCATGTCACATTTTCAACCTCCTCCCTCTCTCCATGTCACATTTTCACCTTCCCTCCCCCTCTCCATGTCAAATTTTCACCCTCCCTCCCTCCCTCCCCCTCTCCATGTCACATTTTCACCCTCCCTCCCCCTCTCCGTGTCACATTTTCACCCTCCCTCCCCCTCTCCGTGTCACATTTTCACCCTCCCTCCCTCACCCTCTCCGTGTCACATTTTCACCCTCCCTCCCTCCCCCTCTCCGTGTCACATTTTCACCCTCCCTCCCTCCCCCTCTCCGTGTCACATTTTCACCCTCCCTCCCTCCCCCTCTCCGTGTCACATTTTCACCCTCCCTCCCTCCCCCTCTCCGTGTCACATTTTCACCCTCCCTCCCTCCCCCTCTCCGTGTCACATTTTCACACTCCCTCCCCCTCTCCGTGTCACATTTTCACACTCCCTCCCCCTCTCTCCGTGTCACATTTTCACCCTCCCCCCCTCTCCGTGTCACATTTTCACCCTCCCTCCCCCTCTCCATGTCACATTTTCACCCTCTTCCCTTCCCCTCTCCATGTCACATTTTCACCCTCCTCCCTCCCTCTCTCCATGTCACATTTTCACCCTCCCTCCCCCTCTCCATGTCAAAATTTCACCCTCCCTCCCCCTCCATGTCACATTTTCACCCTCCCCCCCTCTCCATGTCACATTTTCACCTTCCCCCTCTCCATGTCACATTTTCACCCTCCCTCCCTCCCTTCTCCATGTCACATTTTCACCCTCCCTCCCTCCCTTCTCCATGTCACATTTTCACCCTCCCTCCCTCCCTTTTTCATGTCATTTTCACCCTCCCTCCCCTCTCCATGTCACATTTTCACCCTCCCTCCCCCTCTCCATGTCACATTTTCACCCTCCCCCCTTCCCCTCTCCATGTCACATTTTCAACCTCCTCCCTCTCTCCATGTCACATTTTCACCTTCCCTCCCCCTCTCCATGTCAAATTTTCACCCTCCCTCCCTCCCCCTCTCCATGTCACATTTTCACCCTCCCTCCCCCTCTCCGTGTCACATTTTCACCCTCCCTCCCCCTCTCCGTGTCACATTTTCACCCTCCCTCCCCCTCTCCGTGTCACATTTTCACCCTCCCTCCCCCTCTCCGTGTCACATTTTCACCCTCCCTCCCCCTCTCCGTGTCACATTTTCACCCTCCCTCCCTCCCCCTCTCCGTATCACATTTTCACCCTCCCTCCCACTCTCCGTGTCACATTTTCACCCTCCCTCCTCCCCCTCTCCGTGTCACATTTTCACCCTCCCTCTGTCCCCCTCTCCGTGTCACATATTCACCCTCCCTCCCCCTCTCCGTGTCACATTTTCACCCTCCCTCCCCCTCTCCGTGTCACATTTTCACCCTCCCTCCCCCTCTCCGTGTTACATTTTCACCCTCCCTCCCCCTCTCCGTGTCACATTTTCACCCTCCCTCCCTCCCCCTCTCCGTGTCACAATTTCACCCTCCCTCCCCCTCTCCGTGTCACATTTTCACCCTCCCTCCCCCTCTCCGTGTCACATTTTCACCCTCCCTCCCCCTCTCCATGTCACATTTTCATCCTCCCTCCCTCCCCCCTCTCCGTGTCACATTTTCACCCTCCCTCCCTCCCCCTCTCCGTGTCACATTTCACCCTCCCTCCCCCTCTCCGTGTCACATTTTCACCCTCCCTCCCCCTCTCCGTGTCACATTTTCATCCTCCCTCCCTCCCTCTCCGTGTCACATTTTCACCCTCCCTCCTCCCCCTCTCCGTGTCACATTTTCACCCTCCCTCTGTCCCCCTCTCCATGTCACATTTTCACCCTCCCTCCCTCCCCCTCTCCGTGTCACATTTTCACCCTCCCTCCCTCCCCCTCTCCGTGTCACATTTTCACCCTCCCTCCCTCCACCTCTCCGTGTCACATTTTCACCCTCCCTCCCCCTCTCCGTGTCACATTTTCACCCTCCCTCCCTCACTCCCCCTCTCCGTGTCACATTTTCACCCTCCCTCTCTCCCCCTCTCCGTGTCACATTTTCACCCTCCCTTCCTCCCCCTCTCCGTGTCACATTTTCACCCTCCCTCCCCCTCTCCATGTCACATTTTTATCCTCCCTCCCTCCCCCCCTCTCCGTGTCACATTTTCACCCTCCCTCCCCCTCTCCATGTCAAAATTTCACCCTCCCTCCCCCTCCATGTCACATTTTCACCCTCCCCCTCTCCATGTCACATTTTCACCTTCGCCCTCTCCATGTCACATTTTCACCCTCCCTCCCTCCCTTCTCCATGTCACATTTTCACCCTCCCTCCCTCCCCTCTCCATGTCACATTTTCACCCTCCCTCCCTCCCTCTCCATGTCACATTTTCACCCTTCCTCCCCCTCTCCGTGTCACATTTTCACCCTCCCTCCCCCTCTCCGTGTCACATTTTTATCCTCCCTCCCTCCCCCCCTCTCCGTGTCACATTTTCACCCTCCCTCCTTCCCCTCTCCGTGTCACATTTTCACCCTCCCTCCTCCCCCTCTCCGTGTCACATTTTCACCCTCCCTCTGTCCCCCTCTCCATGTCACATTTTCACCCTCCCTCCCCCTCTCCGTGTCACATTTTCACCCTCCCTCCCTCCCCCTCTCCGTGTCACATTTTCACCCTCCCTCCCCCTCTCCGTGTCACATTTTCACCCTCCCTCCCTCCCCCTCTCCGTGTCACATTTTCACCCTCCCTCCCTCCCCCTCTCCGTGTCACATTTTCACCCTCCCTCCCTCCCCCTCTCCGTGTCACATTTTCACCCTCCCTCCCTCCCCCTCTCCGTGTCACATTTTCACACTCCCTCCCCCTCTCCGTGTCACATTTTCACACTCCCTCCCCCTCTCTCCGTGTCACATTTTCACCCTCCCCCCCCTCTCCGTGTCACATTTTCACCCTCCCTCCCCCTCTCCATGTCACATTTTCACCCTCTTCCCTTCCCCTCTCCATGTCACATTTTCACCCTCCTCCCTCCCTCTCTCCATGTCACATTTTCACCCTCCCTCCCCCTCTCCATGTCAAAATTTCACCCTCCCTCCCCCTCCATGTCACATTTTCACCCTCCCCCCCTCTCCATGTCACATTTTCACCTTCCCCCTCTCCATGTCACATTTTCACCCTCCCTCCCTCCCTTCTCCATGTCACATTTTCACCCTCCCTCCCTCCCTTCTCCATGTCACATTTTCACCCTCCCTCCCTCCCCTTTCCATGTCACATTTTCACCCTCCCTCCCCCTCTCCATGTCACATTTTCACCCTCCCTCCCCCTCTCCATGTCACATTTTCACCCTCTTCCCTTCCCCTCTCCATGTCACATTTTCAACCTCCTCCCTCTCTCCATGTCACATTTTCACCTTCCCTCCCCCTCTCCATGTCAAATTTTCACCCTCCCTCCCTCCCCCTCTCCATGTCACATTTTCACCCTCCCTCCCCCTCTCCGTGTCACATTTTCACCCTCCCTCCCTCCCCCTCTCCGTGTCACAATTTCACCCTCCCTCCCCCTCTCCGTGTCACATTTTCACCCTCCCTCCCCCTCTCCGTGTCACATTTTCACCCTCCCTCCCCCTCTCCATGTCACATTTTCATCCTCCCTCCCTCCCCCCTCTCCGTGTCACATTTTCACCCTCCCTCCCTCCCCCTCTCCGTGTCACATTTCACCCTCCCTCCCCCTCTCCGTGTCACATTTTCACCCTCCCTCCCCTCTCCGTGTCACATTTTCATCCTCCCTCCCTCCCTCTCCGTGTCACATTTTCACCCTCCCTCCTCCCCCTCTCCGTGTCACATTTTCACCCTCCCTCTGTCCCCCTCTCCATGTCACATTTTCACCCTCCCTCCCTCCCCCTCTCCGTGTCACATTTTCACCCTCCCTCCCTCCCCCTCTCCGTGTCACATTTTCACCCTCCCTCCCTCCACCTCTCCGTGTCACATTTTCACCCTCCCTCCCCCTCTCCGTGTCACATTTTCACCCTCCCTCCCTCACTCCCCCTCTCCGTGTCACATTTTCACCCTCCCTCTCTCCCCCTCTCCGTGTCACATTTTCACCCTCCCTTCCTCCCCCTCTCCGTGTCACATTTTCACCCTCCCTCCCCCTCTCCATGTCACATTTTTATCCTCCCTCCCTCCCCCCCTCTCCGTGTCACATTTTCACCCTCCCTCCCCCTCTCCATGTCAAAATTTCACCCTCCCTCCCCCTCCATGTCACATTTTCACCCTCCCCCTCTCCATGTCACATTTTCACCTTCCCCCTCTCCATGTCACATTTTCACCCTCCCTCCCTCCCTTCTCCATGTCACATTTTCACCCTCCCTCCCTCCCCTCTCCATGTCACATTTTCACCCTCCCTCCCTCCCCTCTCCATGTCACATTTTCACCCTCCCTCCCTCCCCTCTCCATGTCACATTTTCACCCTTCCTCCCCCTCTCCGTGTCACATTTTCACCCTCCCTCCCCCTCTCCGTGTCACATTTTTATCCTCCCTCCCTCCCCCCCTCTCCGTGTCACATTTTCACCCTCCCTCCTTCCCCTCTCCGTGTCACATTTTCACCCTCCCTCCTCCCCCTCTCCGTGTCACATTTTCACCCTCCCTCTGTCCCCCTCTCCATGTCACATTTTCACCCTCCCTCCCCCTCTCCGTGTCACATTTTCACCCTCCCTCCCTCCCCCTCTCCGTGTCACATTTTCACCCTCCCTCCCTCCCCCTCTCCGTGTCACATTTTCACCCTCCCTCCCTCCCCCTCTCCGTGTCACATTTTCACCCTCCCTCCCTCCCCCTCTCCGTGTCACATTTTCACCCTCCCTCCCTCCCCCTCTCCGTGTCACATTTTCACCCTCCCTCCCTCCCCCTCTCCGTGTCACATTTTCACACTCCCTCCCCCTCTCCGTGTCACATTTTCACACTCCCTCCCCCTCTCTCCGTGTCACATTTTCACCCTCCCCCCCTCTCCGTGTCACATTTTCACCCTCCCTCCCCCTCTCCATGTCACATTTTCACCCTCTTCCCTTCCCCTCTCCATGTCACATTTTCACCCTCCTCCCTCCCTCTCTCCATGTCACATTTTCACCCTCCCTCCCCCTCTCCATGTCAAAATTTCACCCTCCCTCCCCCTCCATGTCACATTTTCACCCTCCCCCCCCTCTCCATGTCACATTTTCACCTTCCCCCTCTCCATGTCACATTTTCACCCTCCCTCCCTCCCTTCTCCATGTCACATTTTCACCCTCCCTCCCTCCCTTCTCCATGTCACATTTTCACCCTCCCTCCCTCCCCTTTCCATGTCACATTTTCACCCTCCCTCCCCCTCTCCATGTCACATTTTCACCCTCCCTCCCCCTCTCCATGTCACATTTTCACCCTCTTCCCTTCCCCTCTCCATGTCACATTTTCAACCTCCTCCCTCTCTGCATGTCACATTTTCACCTTCCCTCCCCCTCTCCATGTCAAATTTTCACCCTCCCTCCCTCCCCCTCTCCATGTCACATTTTCACCCTCCCTCCCCCTCTCCGTGTCACATTTTCACCCTGCCTCCCCCTCTCCGTGTCACATTTTCACCCTCCCTCCCCCTCTCCGTGTCACATTTTCACCCTCCCTCTCCCTCTCCGTGTCACATTTTCACCCTCCCTCCCCCTCTCCGTGTCACATTTTCACCCTCCCTCCCCTTCTCCGTGTCACATTTTCACCCTCCCTCCCCCTCTCCGTGTCACATTTTCACCCTCCCTCCCTCCCCCTCTCCGTGTCACATTTTCACCCTCCCTCCCACTCTCCGTGTCACATTTTCACCCTCCCTCCTCCCCCTCTCCGTGTCACATTTTCACCCTCCCTCTGTCCCCCTCTCCGTGTCACATATTCACCCTCCCTCCCCTTCTCCGTGTCACATTTTCACCCTCCCTCCCCCCTCTCCGTGTCACATTTTCACCCTCCCTCCCTCCCCCTCTCCGTGTCACATTTCACCCTCCCTCCCCCTCTCCGTGTCACATTTTCACCCTCCCTCCCCCTCTCCGTGTCACATTTTCATCCTCCCTCCCTCCCCCTCTCCGTGTCACATTTTCACACTCCCTCCCCCTCTCCGTGTCACATTTTCACACTCCCTCCCCCTCTCTCCGTGTCACATTTTCACCCTCCCCCCCTCTCCGTGTCACATTTTCACCCTCCCTCCCCCTCTCCATGTCACATTTTCACCCTCTTCCCTTCCCCTCTCCATGTCACATTTTCACCCTCCTCCCTCCCTCTCTCCATGTCACATTTTCACCCTCCCTCCCCCTCTCCATGTCAAAATTTCACCCTCCCTCCCCCTCCATGTCACATTTTCACCCTCCCCCCCTCTCCATGTCACATTTTCACCTTCCCCCTCTCCATGTCACATTTTCACCCTCCCTCCCTCCCTTCTCCATGTCACATTTTCACCCTCCCTCCCTCCCTTCTCCATGTCACATTTTCACCCTCCCTCCCTCCCCTTTCCATGTCACATTTTCACCCTCCCTCCCTCCCCTTTCCATGTCACATTTTCACCCTCCCTCCCCCTCTCCATGTCACATTTTCACCCTCCCTCCCCCTCTCCATGTCACATTTTCACCCTCTTCCCTTCCCCTCTCCATGTCACATTTTCAACCTCCTCCCTCTCTGCATGTCACATTTTCACCTTCCCTCCCCCTCTCCATGTCAAATTTTCACCCTCCCTCCCTCCCCCTCTCCATGTCACATTTTCACCCTCCCTCCCCCTCTCCGTGTCACATTTTCACCCTGCCTCCCCCTCTCCGTGTCACATTTTCACCCTCCCTCCCCCTCTCCGTGTCACATTTTCACCCTCCCTCTCCCTCTCCGTGTCACATTTTCACCCTCCCTCCCCCTCTCCGTGTCACATTTTCACCCTCCCTCCCCTTCTCCGTGTCACATTTTCACCCTCCCTCCCCCTCTCCGTGTCACATTTTCACCCTCCCTCCCTCCCCCTCTCCGTGTCACATTTTCACCCTCCCTCCCACTCTCCGTGTCACATTTTCACCCTCCCTCCTCCCCCTCTCCGTGTCACATTTTCACCCTCCCTCTGTCCCCCTCTCCGTGTCACATATTCACCCTCCCTCCCCTTCTCCGTGTCACATTTTCACCCTCCCTCCCCCCTCTCCGTGTCACATTTTCACCCTCCCTCCCTCCCCCTCTCCGTGTCACATTTCACCCTCCCTCCCCCTCTCCGTGTCACATTTTCACCCTCCCTCCCCCTCTCCGTGTCACATTTTCATCCTCCCTCCCTCTCCGTGTCACATTTTCACCCTCCCTCCTCCCCCTCTCCGTGTCACATTTTCACCCTCCCTCTGTCCCCCTCTCCATGTCACATTTTCACCCTCCCTCCCTCCCCCTCTCCGTGTCACATTTTCTCCCTCCCTCCCCCTCTCCGTGTCACATTTTCACCCTCCCTCCCCCTCTCCGTGTCACATTTTCACCCTCCCTCCCACTCTTTTCGTGTCACATTTTCACCCTCCCCCCCTCTCCGTGTCACATTTTCACCCTCCCCCCCTCTCCGTGTCACATTTTCACCCTCCCTCCCCCTCTCCGTGTCACATTTTCACCCTCCCTCCCTCACTCCCCCTCTCCGTGTCACATTTTCACCCTCCCTTCCTCCCCCTCTCCGTGTCACATTTTCACCCTCCCTCCCCCTCTCCATGTCACATTTTTATCCTCCCTCCCTCCCCCCCTCTCCGTGTCACATTTTCACCCTCCCTCCCCCTCTCCATGTCAAAATTTCACCCTCCCTCCCCCTCCATGTCACATTTTCACCCTCCCCCTCTCCATGTCACATTTTCACCTTCCCCCTCTCCATGTCACATTTTCACCCTCCCTCCCTCCCTTCTCCATGTCACATTTTCACCCTCCCTCCCTCCCCTCTCCATGTCACATTTTCACCCTCCCTCCCTCCCCTCTCCATGTCACATTTTCACCCTTCCTCCCCCTCTCCGTGTCACATTTTCACCCTCCCTCCCCCTCTCCGTGTCACATTTTTATCCTCCCTCCCTCCCCCCCTCTCCGTGTCACATTTTCACCCTCCCTCCTTCCCCTCTCCGTGTCACATTTTCACCCTCCCTCCTCCCCCTCTCCGTGTCACATTTTCACCCTCCCTCTGTCCCCCTCTCCATGTCACATTTTCACCCTCCCTCCCCCTCTCCGTGTCACATTTTCACCCTCCCTCCCCCTCTCCGTGTCACATTTTCACCCTCCCTCCCTCCCCCTCTCCGTGTCACATTTTCACCCTCCCTCCCTCCCCCTCTCCGTGTCACATTTTCACCCTCCCTCCCTCCCCCTCTCCGTGTCACATTTTCACCCTCCCTCCCTCCCCCTCTCCGTGTCACATTTTCACCCTCCCTCCCTCCCCCTCTCCGTGTCACATTTTCACCCTCCCTCCCTCCCCTCTCCGTGTCACATTTTCACACTCCCTCCCCCTCTCCGTGTCACATTTTCACACTCCCTCCCCCTTCTCTCCGTGTCACATTTTCACCCTCCCCCCTCTCCGTGTCACATTTTCACCCTCCCTCCCCCTCTCCATGTCACATTTTCACCCTCTTCCCTTCCCCTCTCCATGTCACATTTTCACCCTCCTCCCTCCCTCTCTCCATGTCACATTTTCACCCTCCCTCCCCCTCTCCATGTCAAAATTTCACCCTCCCTCCCCCTCCATGTCACATTTTCACCCTCCCCCCCTCTCCATGTCACATTTTCACCTTCCCCCTCTCCATGTCACATTTTCACCCTCCCTCCCTCCCTTCTCCATGTCACATTTTCACCCTCCCTCCCTCCCTTCTCCATGTCACATTTTCACCCTCCCTCCCTCCCCTTTCCATGTCACATTTTCACCCTCCCTCCCCCTCTCCATGTCACATTTTCACCCTCCCTCCCCCTCTCCATGTCACATTTTCACCCTCTTCCCTTCCCCTCTCCATGTCACATTTTCAACCTCCTCCCTCTCTGCATGTCACATTTTCACCTTCCCTCCCCCTCTCCATGTCAAATTTTCACCCTCCCTCCCTCCCCCTCTCCATGTCACATTTTCACCCTCCCTCCCCCTCTCCGTGTCACATTTTCACCCTGCCTCCCCCTCTCCGTGTCACATTTTCACCCTCCCTCCCCCTCTCCGTGTCACATTTTCACCCTCCCTCTCCCTCTCCGTGTCACATTTTCACCCTCCCTCCCCCTCTCCGTGTCACATTTTCACCCTCCCTCCCCTTCTCCGTGTCACATTTTCACCCTCCCTCCCCCTCTCCGTGTCACATTTTCACCCTCCCTCCCTCCCCCTCTCCGTGTCACATTTTCACCCTCCCTCCCACTCTCCGTGTCACATTTTCACCCTCCCTCCTCCCCCTCTCCGTGTCACATTTTCACCCTCCCTCTGTCCCCCTCTCCGTGTCACATATTCACCCTCCCTCCCCTTCTCCGTGTCACATTTTCACCCTCCCTCCCCCCTCTCCGTGTCACATTTTCACCCTCCCTCCCTCCCCCTCTCCGTGTCACATTTCACCCTCCCTCCCCCTCTCCGTGTCACATTTTCACCCTCCCTCCCCCTCTCCGTGTCACATTTTCATCCTCCCTCCCTCTCCGTGTCACATTTTCACCCTCCCTCCTCCCCCTCTCCGTGTCACATTTTCACCCTCCCTCTGTCCCCCTCTCCATGTCACATTTTCACCCTCCCTCCCTCCCCCTCTCCGTGTCACATTTTCTCCCTCCCTCCCCCTCTCCGTGTCACATTTTCACCCTCCCTCCCCCTCTCCGTGTCACATTTTCACCCTCCCTCCCACTCTTTTCGTGTCACATTTTCACCCTCCCCCCCTCTCCGTGTCACATTTTCACCCTCCCCCCCTCTCCGTGTCACATTTTCACCCTCCCTCCCCCTCTCCGTGTCACATTTTCACCCTCCCTCCCTCACTCCCCCTCTCCGTGTCACATTTTCACCCTCCCTCTCTCCCCCTCTCCGTGTCACATTTTCACCCTCCCTTCCTCCCCCTCTCCGTGTCACATTTTCACCCTCCCTCCCTCTCTCCGTGTCACATTTTTATCCTCCCTCCCTCCCCCCCTCTCCGTGTCACATTTTCACCCTCCCTCCTCCCCCTCTCCGTGTCACATTTTCACCCTCCCTCTGTCCCCCTCTCCGTGTCACATTTTCACCCTCTCTCCCTCCCCCTCTCCGTGTCACATTTTCACCCTCCCTCCCTCCCCCTCTCTGTGTCACATTTTCACCCTCCCTCCCTCCCCCTCTCCGTGTCACATTTTCACCCTCCCTCCCTCCCCCTCTCCGTGTCACATTTTCACCCTCCCTCCTCCCCCTCTCCGTGTCACATTTTCACCCTCCCTCCCTCCCCCTCTCCGTGTCACATTTTCACCCTCTCTCCCTCCCCCTCTCCGTGTCACATTTTCACCCTCCCTCCCTCCCCCTCTCTGTGTCACATTTTCACCCTCCCTCCCTCCCCCTCTCCGTGTCACATTTTCACCCTCCCTCCCTCCCCCTCTCCGTGTCACATTTTCACCCTCCCTCCCTCACCCTCTCCGTGTCACATTTTCACCCTCCCTCCCTCCCCCTCTCCGTGTCACATTTTCACCCTCCCTCCCTCCCTCCCCCTCTCCGTGTCACATTTTCACCCTCCCTCCCTCCCCCTCTCCGTGTCACATTTTCACACTCCCTCCCCCTCTCCGTGTCACATTTTCACACTCCCTCCCCCTCTCTCCGTGTCACATTTTCACCCTCCCCCCCTCTCCGTGTCACATTTTCACCCTCCCTCCCCCTCTCCATGTCACATTTTCACCCTCTTCCCTTCCCCTCTCCATGTCACATTTTCACCCTCCTCCCTCCCTCTCTCCATGTCACATTTTCACCCTCCCTCCCCCTCTCCATGTCAAAATTTCACCCTCCCTCCCCCTCCATGTCACATTTTCACCCTCCCCCCCTCTCCATGTCACATTTTCACCTTCCCCCTCTCCATGTCACATTTTCACCCTCCCTCCCTCCCTTCTCCATGTCACATTTTCACCCTCCCTCCCTCCCTTCTCCATGTCACATTTTCACCCTCCCTCCCTCCCTTCTCCATGTCACATTTTCACCCTCCCTCCCTCCCTTCTCCATGTCAAATTTTCACCCTCCCTCCCCCTCTCCATGTCACATTTTCACCCTCCCCCCTTCCCCTCTCCATGTCACATTTTCAACCTCCTCCCTCTCTCCATGTCACATTTTCACCTTCCCTCCCCCTCTCCATGTCAAATTTTCACCCTCCCTCCCTCCCCCTCTCCATGTCACATTTTCACCCTCCCTCCCCCTCTCCGTGTCACATTTTCACCCTCCCTCCCCCTCTCCGTGTCACATTTTCACCCTCCCTCCCCCTCTCCGTGTCACATTTTCACCCTCCCTCCCCCTCTCCGTGTCACATTTTCACCCTCCCTCCCCCTCTCCGTGTCACATTTTCACCCTCCCTCCCTCCCCCTCTCCGTATCACATTTTCACCCTCCCTCCCACTCTCCGTGTCACATTTTCACCCTCCCTCCTCCCCCTCTCCGTGTCACATTTTCACCCTCCCTCTGTCCCCCTCTCCGTGTCACATATTCACCCTCCCTTCCCCTCTCCGTGTCACATTTTCACCCTCCCTCCCCCTCTCCGTGTCACATTTTCACCCTCCCTCCCCCTCTCCGTGTCACATTTTCTCCCTCCCTCCCCCTCTCTGTGTCACATTTTCACCCTCCCTCCCTCCCTTCTCCATGTCACATTTTCACCCTCCCTCCCTCCCCTCTCCATGTCACATTTTCACCCTCCCTCCCCCTCTCCATGTCACATTTTCACCCTCCCTCCCCCTCTCCATGTCACATTTTCACCCTCTTCCCTTCCCCTCTCCATGTCACATTTTCAACCTCCTCCCTCTCTCCATGTCACATTTTCACCTTCCCTCCCCCTCTCCATGTCAAATTTTCACCCTCCCTCCCTCCCCCTCTCCATGTCACATTTTCACTCTCCCTCCCCCTCTCCGTGTCACATTTTCACCCTGCCTCCCCCTCTCCGTGTCACATTTTCACCCTCCCTCCCCCTCTCCGTGTCACATTTTCACCCTCCCTCCCCCTCTCCGTGTCACATTTTCACCCTCGCTCCCCCTCTCCGTGTCACATTTTCACCCTCCCTCCCCTTCTCCGTGTCACATTTTCACCCTCCCTCCCCCTCTCCGTGTCACATTTTCACCCTCCCTCCCCCTCTCCGTGTCACATTTTCACCCTCCCTCCCACTCTCCGTGTCACATTTTCACCCTCCCTCCTCCCCCTCTCCGTGTCACATTTTCACCCTCCCTCTGTCCCCCTCTCCGTGTCACATATTCACCCTCCCTCTGTCCCCCTCTCCGTGTCACATATTCACCCTCCCTCCCTCCCCCTCTCCGTGTCACATTTTCACCCTCCCTCCCTCCCCCTCTCCGTGTCACATTTTCACCCTCCCTCCCCCTCTCTGTGTTACATTTTCACCCTCCCTCCCCCTCTCCGTGTCATATTTTCACCCTCCCTCCCTCCCCCTCTCCGTGTCACATTTTCACCCTCCCTCCCTCCCCCTCTCCATGTCACATTTTCACCCTCCCTCCCTCCCCCTCTCCGTGTCACATTTTCACCCTCCCTCCCTCCCCCTCTCCGTGTCACATTTTCACCCTCCCTCCCTCCCCCTCTCCGTGTCACATTTTCACCCTCCCTCCCTCCCCCTCTCCGTGTCACATTTTCACCCTCCCTCCCTCCCCCTCTCCGTGTCACATTTTCACCCTCCCTCCCCCTCTCCGTGTCACATTTTCAACCTTCCTTCCTCCCCCTCTCCGTGTCACATTTTCACCCTCCCTCCCTCCCCCTCTCCGTGTCACATTTTCACCCTCCCTCCCTCCCCCTCTCCGTGTCACATTTTCACCCTCCCTCCCTCCCCCTCTCCGTGTCACATTTTCACCCTCCCTCCCTCCCCCTCTCCGTGTCACATTTTCACCCTCCCTCCCTCCCCCTCTCCGTGTCACATTTTCACCCTCCCTCCCTCCCCCTCTCCATGTCACATTTTCACCCTCCCTCCCTCCCCCTCTCCGTGTCACATTTTCACCCTTCCTTCCTCCCTCCCCCTCTTTGTGTCACATTTTCACCCTCCCTCCCCCCCTCTCCATGTCACATTTTCACCTTCACCCTCTCCATGTCACATTTTCACCCTCCCTCCCCTCTCCATGTCACATTTTCACCCTCCCTCCCCCTCTCCATGTCACATTTTCACCCTCCCTCCCCCTCTCCATGTCACATTTTCACCCTCTTCCCTTCCCCTCTCCATGTCACATTTTCACCCTCCTCCCTCCCTCTCTCCATGTCACATTTTCACCCTCCTCCCTCCCTCTCTCCATGTCACATTTTCACCCTCCCTCCACCTCTCCATGTCAAAATTTCATCCTCCCTCCCCCTCTCCATGTCACATTTTCACCCTCCCTCCCCCCTCTCCATGTCACATTTTCACCCTCCCTCCCTTCTCCATGTCACATTTTCACCCTCCCTCCCTCCCCTCTCCATGTCACATTTTCACCCTCCCTCCCTCCCCTCTCCATGTCACATTTTCACCCTCCCTCCCTCCCCTCTCCATGTCACATTTTCACCCTCCCTCCCCCTCTCCATGTCACATTTTCACCCTCCCTCCTTCCCCTCTCCATGTCACATTTTCACCCTCTTCCCTTCCCCTCTCCATGTCACATTTTCACCCTCCTCCCTCCCTCTCTCCATGTCACATTTTCACCTTCCCTCCCCCTCTCCGTGTCACATTTTCACCCTCCCTCCCTCCCCCTCTCCGTGTCACATTTTCACCCTCCCTCCCTCCCCCTCTCCGTGTCACATTTTCACCCTCCCTCCCTCCCCCTCTCCGTGTCACATTTTCACCCTCCCTCCCTCCCCCTCTCCGTGTCACATTTTCACCCTCCCTCCCTCCCCCTCTCCGTGTCACATTTTCACCCTCCCTCCCTCCCCCTCTCCGTGTCACATTTTCACCCTCCCTCCCCCTCTCCGTGTCACATTTTCAACCTTCCTTCCTCCCCCTCTCCGTGTCACATTTTCACCCTCCCTCCCTCCCCCTCTCCGTGTCACATTTTCACCCTCCCTCCCTCCCCCTCTCCGTGTCACATTTTCACCCTCCCTCCCCCTCTCCGTGTCACATTTTCACCCTCCCTCCCTCCCCCTCTCCGTGTCACATTTTCACCCTCCCTCCCTCCCCCTCTCCGTGTCACATTTTCACCCTCCCTCCCTCCCCCTCTCCGTGTCACATTTTCACCCTTCCTTCCTCCCTCCCCCTCTTTGTGTCACATTTTCACCCTCCCTCCCCCCCTCTCCATGTCACATTTTCACCTTCACCCTCTCCATGTCACATTTTCACCCTCCCTCCCCTCTCCATGTCACATTTTCACCCTCCCTCCCCCTCTCCATGTCACATTTTCACCCTCCCTCCCCCTCTCCATGTCACATTTTCACCCTCTTCCCTTCCCCTCTCCATGTCACATTTTCACCCTCCTCCCTCCCTCTCTCCATGTCACATTTTCACCCTCCCTCCACCTCTCCATGTCAAAATTTCATCCTCCCTCCCCCTCTCCATGTCACATTTTCACCCTCCCTCCCCCCTCTCCATGTCGCATTTTCACCTTCCCCCTCTCCATGTCACATTTTCACCCTCCCTCCCTTCTCCATGTCACATTTTCACCCTCCCTCCCTCCCCTCTCCATGTCACATTTTCACCCTCCCTCCCTCCCCTCTCCATGTCACATTTTCACCCTCCCTCCCTCCCCTCTCCATGTCACATTTTCACCCTCCCTCCCCCTCTCCATGTCACATTTTCACCCTCCCTCCTTCCCCTCTCCATGTCACATTTTCACCCTCTTCCCTTCCCCTCTCCATGTCACATTTTCACCTCCTCCCTCCCTCTCTCCATGTCACATTTTAACCTTCCCTCCCCCTCTCCATGTCACATTTTCACCCTCCCTCCCTCCCCTCTCCATGTCAC
Source organism: Ascaphus truei (assembly GCF_040206685.1). Lineage (NCBI taxonomy): Eukaryota > Metazoa > Chordata > Amphibia > Anura > Ascaphidae > Ascaphus > Ascaphus truei. The sequence continues at coordinate 297,196,768 of NC_134484.1, forward strand.
ATTTTCACCCTCCCTCCCTCCCCTCTCCATGTCACATTTTCACCCTCCCTCCCCCTCTCCATGTCACATTTTCACCCTCTTCCCTTCCCCTCTCCATGTCACATTTTCACCCTCCTCCCTCCCTCTCTCCATGTCACATTTTCACCCTCCCTCCCTTTCTCCATGTCAAAATTTCATCCTCCCTCCCCCTCTCCATGTCACATTTTCACCTTCCCCCTCTCCATGTCACATTTTCACCCTCCTCCCTCCCTCTCTCCATGTCACATTTTCACCTTCCCTCCCCCTCTCCATGTCACATTTTCACCTTCCCCCTCTCCATGTCACATTTTCACCCTCCCTCCTTCCCCTCTCCATGTCACATTTTCACCCTCTTCCCTTCCCCTCTCCATGTCACATTTTCACCCTCCTCCCTCCCTCTCTCCATGTCACATTTTCACCCTCCCTCCCCCTCTCCGTGTCACATTTTCACCTTCCCTCCCCCTCTCCATGTCACATTTTCACCCTCCCTCCCCCTCTCCATGTCACATTTTCACCCTGCCTCTCCCTCTCCGTGTCACATTTTCACCCTGCCTCCCCCTCTCTGTGTCACATTTTCACCCTCCCTCCCCCTCTCCGTGTCACATTTTCACCCTCCCTCCCCCTCTCCGTGTCACATTTTCACCCTCCCTCCCCCTCTCCGTGTCACATTTTCACCCTCCCTCCCCCTCTCCGTGTCACATTTTCACCCTCCCTCCCTCCCCCTCTCCGTGTCACATTTTCACCCTCCCTCCCTCCCCCTCTCCGTGTCACATTTTCACCCTCCCTCCCTCCCCCTCTCCGTGTCACATTTTCACCCTCCCTCCCTCCCACTCTCCATGTCACATTTTCACCCTCCCTCCCTTCCCCCTCTCCGTGTCACATTTTCACCCTCCCTCCCCCTCTCCGTGTCACATTTTCACCCTCCCTCCCCCACTCCGTGTCACATTTTCATCCTCCCTCCCCCCTCTCCGTGTCACATTTTCACCCTCCCTCCCTCCCCCTCTCCGTGTCACATTTTCACCCTCCCTCCCTCCCCCTCTCCGTGTCACATTTTCACCCTCCCTCCCTCCCCCTCTCCGTGTCACATTTCACCCTCCCTCCCCCTCTCCGTGTCACATTTTCACCCTCCCTCCCCCTCTCCGTGTCACATTTTCATCCTCCCTCCCTCCCCCCCTCTCCGTGTCACATTTTCACCCTCCCTCCTCCCCCTCTCCGTGTCACATTTTCACCCTCCCTCTGTCCCCCTCTCCATGTCACATTTTCACCCTCCCTCCCTCCCCCTCTCTGTGTCACATTTTCATCCTCCCTCCCTCCCCCTCTCCGTGTCACATTTTCACCCTCCCTCCCTCCCCCTCTCTGTGTCACATTTTCACCCTCCCTCCCCCTCTCCTAGTCACATTTTCACCCTCCCTCCCCCTCTCCGTGTCACATTTTCACCCTCCCTCCCCCTCTCTCCGTGTCACATTTTCACCCTCCCTCCCCCTCTCCGTGTCACATTTTCACCCTCCCTCCCCCTCTCCGTGTCACATTTTCACCCTCCCTCCCTCTCACTGTCCATGTCACATTTTCACCCTCCCTCCCTCCCCCTCTCTGTGTCACATTTTCACCCTCCCTCCCCCTCTCCGTGTCACATTTTCACCCTCCCTCCCTCCCCCTCTCCGTGTCACATTTTCACCCTCCCTCCCCCTCTCCGTGTCACATTTTCACCCTCCCTCCCTCTCACTGTCCGTGTTACATTTTCACCCTCCCTCCCTCCCCCTCTCCGTGTCACATTTTCACCCTCCCTCCCTCCCCCTCTCCGTGTCACATTTTCACCCTCCCTCCCTCCCCCTCTCCGTGTCACATTTTCACCCTCCCTCCCCCTCTCCGTGTCACATTTTCACCCTCCCTCCCTCCCCCTCTCTGTGTCACATTTTCACCCTCCCTCCCTCCCCCTCTCCGTGTCACATTTTCACCCTCTCTCCCTCCCTATCTCCGTGTCACATTTTCACCCTCCCTCCCTCCCTCCCCCTCTCCGTGTCACATTTTCACCCTCCCTCCCTCCCTCCCCCTCTCTGTGTCACATTTTCACCCTCCCTCCCCCTCTCCGTGTCACATTTTCACCCTCCCTCCCTCCCCCTCTCCGTGTCACATTTTCACCCTCCCTCCCTCCCCCTCTCCGTGTCACATTTTCACCCTCCCTCCCCCTCTCCGTGTCACATTTTCACCCTCCCTCCCCCTCTCCGTGTCACATTTTCACCCTCCCTCCTCCCTCCCCTTCTCCGTGTCACATTTTCACCCTCCCTCCCCCTCTCCGTGTCACATTTTCACCCTCCCCCCTCCCTCCCCCTCTCCGTGTCACATTTTCACCCTCCCTCCCTCCCCCTCTCTGTGTCACATTTCACCCTCCCTCCCCCTCTCCATGTCACATTTTCACCCTCCCTCCCCCTCTCCGTGTCACATTTTCACCCTCCCTCCCTCTCACTGTCCGTGTCACATTTTCACCCTCCCTCCCTCCCCCTCTCCGTGTCACATTTTCACCCTCCCTCCCTCCCCCTCTCCGTGTCACATTTTCACCCTCCCTCCCCCTCTCTGTGTCACATTTTCACCCTCCCTCCCCCTCTCCGTGTCACATTTTCACCCTCCCTCCCCCTCTCTCCGTGTCACATTTTCACCCTCCCTCCCCCTCTCCGTGTCACATTTTCACCCTCCCTCCCTCTCACTGTCCGTGTCACATTTTCACCCTTCCTCCCTCCCCCTCTCTGTGTCACATTTTCACCCTCCCTCCCTCCCCCTCTCCGTGTCACATTTTCACCCTCCCTCCCTCCCCCTCTCCGTGTCACATTTTCACCCTCCCTCCCTCCCCCTCTCCGTGTCACATTTTCACCCTCCCTCCCTCCCCCTCTCCGTGTCACATTTTCACCCTCCCTCCCTCCCTCCCCCTCTCCGTGTCACATTTTCACCCTCCCTCCCCCTCTCCGTGTCACATTTTCACCCTCCCTCCCCCTCTCTGTGTCACATTTTCACCCTCCCTCCCTCCCCCTCTCCGTGTCACATTTTCACCCTCCCTCCCTCCCCCTCTCCGTGTCACATTTTCACCCTCCCTCCCCCTCTCCGTGTCACATTTTCACCCTCCCTCCCTCCCCCTCTCCGTGTCACATTTTCACCCTCCCTCCCTCCCCCTCTCCGTGTCACATTTTCACCCTCCCTCCCCCTCTCCGTGTCACATTTTCACCCTCCCCCCTCCCTCCCCCTCTCCGTGTCACATTTTCACCCTCCCTCCCCCTCTCTGTGTCACATTTCACCCTCCCTCCCCCTCTCCGTGTCACATTTTCACCCTCCCTCCCCCTCTCCGTGTCACATTTTCACCCTCCCTCCCTCTCACTGTCCGTGTCACATTTTCACCCTCCCTCCCTCCCCCTCTCTGTGTCACATTTTCACCCTCCCTCCCCCTCTCCGTGTCACATTTTCACCGTCCCTCCCTCCCCCTCTCCGTGTCACATTTTCACCCTCCCTCCCCCTCTCCGTGTCACATTTTCACCCTCCCTCCCCCTCTCCGTGTCACATTTTCACCCTCCCTCCCCCTCTCCGTGTCACATTTTCACCCTCCCTCCCTCCCCCTCTCCGTATCACATTTTCACCCTCCCTTCCTCCCCCTCTCTGTGTCACATTTCACCCTCCCTCCCCCTCTCCGTGTCACATTTTCAACCTCCCTCCCCCTCCGTGTCACATTTTCACCCTCCCTCCCCCTCTCCGTGTCACATTTTCACTCTCCCTCTCTCCGTGTCACATTTTCACCCTCCCTCCCCTCTCCGTGTCACATTTTCACCCTCCCTCCCCCTCTCCGTGTCACATTTTCCCCCTCCCTTCCCCTCTCCGTGTCACATTTTCACCCTCCCTCCCCCTCTCCGTGTCACTTTTTCAGCCTCCCTCCCTCCCCCTCTCCGTGTCACATTTTCACTCTCCCTCCCTCCCCCTCTCCGTGTCACATTTTCACCCTCCCTCCCTCCCCCTCTCCGTGTCACATTTTCACCCTCCCTCCCTCCCCCTCTCCGTGTCACATTTTCACCCTCCCTCCCTCCCCCTCTCCGTGTCACATTTTCACCCTCCCTCCCTCCCCCTCTCCGTGTCACATTTTCACCCTCCCTCCCTCCCCCTCTCCGTGTCACATTTTCACCCTCCCTCTCTCCCCCTCTCCGTGTCACATTTTCACCCTCCCTCCCTCCCCCTCTCCGTATCACATTTTCACCCTCCCTTCCTCCCCCTCTCTGTGTCACATTTCACCCTCCCTCCCCCTCTCCATGTCACATTTTCACCCTCCCTCCTTCCCCTCTCCATGTCACATTTTCACCCTCTTCCCTTCCCCTCTCCATGTCACATTTTCACCCTCCTCCCTCCCTCTCTCCATGTCACATTTTCACCTTCCCTCCCCCTCTCCGTGTCACATTTTCACCCTCCCTCCCTCCCCCTCTCCGTGTCACATTTTCACCCTCCCTCCCTCCCCCTCTCCGTGTCACATTTTCACCCTCCCTCCCTCCCCCTCTCCGTGTCACATTTTCACCCTCCCTCCCTCCCCCTCTCCGTGTCACATTTTCACCCTCCCTCCCTCCCCCTCTCCGTGTCACATTTTCACCCTCCCTCCCTCCCCCTCTCCGTGTCACATTTTCACCCTCCCTCCCCCTCTCCGTGTCACATTTTCAACCTTCCTTCCTCCCCCTCTCCGTGTCACATTTTCACCCTCCCTCCCTCCCCCTCTCCGTGTCACATTTTCACCCTCCCTCCCTCCCCCTCTCCGTGTCACATTTTCACCCTCCCTCCCCCTCTCCGTGTCACATTTTCACCCTCCCTCCCTCCCCCTCTCCGTGTCACATTTTCACCCTCCCTCCCTCCCCCTCTCCGTGTCACATTTTCACCCTCCCTCCCTCCCCCTCTCCGTGTCACATTTTCACCCTTCCTTCCTCCCTCCCCCTCTTTGTGTCACATTTTCACCCTCCCTCCCCCCCTCTCCATGTCACATTTTCACCTTCACCCTCTCCATGTCACATTTTCACCCTCCCTCCCCTCTCCATGTCACATTTTCACCCTCCCTCCCCCTCTCCATGTCACATTTTCACCCTCCCTCCCCCTCTCCATGTCACATTTTCACCCTCTTCCCTTCCCCTCTCCATGTCACATTTTCACCCTCCTCCCTCCCTCTCTCCATGTCACATTTTCACCCTCCCTCCACCTCTCCATGTCAAAATTTCATCCTCCCTCCCCCTCTCCATGTCACATTTTCACCCTCCCTCCCCCCTCTCCATGTCGCATTTTCACCTTCCCCCTCTCCATGTCACATTTTCACCCTCCCTCCCTTCTCCATGTCACATTTTCACCCTCCCTCCCTCCCCTCTCCATGTCACATTTTCACCCTCCCTCCCTCCCCTCTCCATGTCACATTTTCACCCTCCCTCCCTCCCCTCTCCATGTCACATTTTCACCCTCCCTCCCCCTCTCCATGTCACATTTTCACCCTCCCTCCTTCCCCTCTCCATGTCACATTTTCACCCTCTTCCCTTCCCCTCTCCATGTCACATTTTCACCCTCCTCCCTCCCTCTCTCCATGTCACATTTTCACCTTCCCTCCCCCTCTCCATGTCACATTTTCACCCTCCCTCCCTCCCCTCTCCATGTCACATTTTCACCCTCCCTCCCTCCCCTCTCCATGTCACATTTTCACCCTCCCTCCCCCTCTCCATGTCACATTTTCACCCTCTTCCCTTCCCCTCTCCATGTCACATTTTCACCCTCCTCCCTCCCTCTCTCCATGTCACATTTTCACCCTCCCTCCCTTTCTCCATGTCAAAATTTCATCCTCCCTCCCCCTCTCCATGTCACATTTTCACCTTCCCCCTCTCCATGTCACATTTTCACCCTCCTCCCTCCCTCTCTCCATGTCACATTTTCACCTTCCCTCCCCCTCTCCATGTCACATTTTCACCTTCCCCCTCTCCATGTCACATTTTCACCCTCCCTCCTTCCCCTCTCCATGTCACATTTTCACCCTCTTCCCTTCCCCTCTCCATGTCACATTTTCACCCTCCTCCCTCCCTCTCTCCATGTCACATTTTCACCTTCCCTCCCCCTCTCCATGTCACATTTTCACCCTCCCTCCCCCTCTCCATGTCACATTTTCACCCTGCCTCTCCCTCTCCGTGTCACATTTTCACCCTGCCTCCCCCTCTCTGTGTCACATTTTCACCCTCCCTCCCCCTCTCCGTGTCACATTTTCACCCTCCCTCCCCCTCTCCGTGTCACATTTTCACCCTCCCTCCCCCTCTCCGTGTCACATTTTCACCCTCCCTCCCTCCCCCTCTCCGTGTCACATTTTCACCCTCCCTCCCCCTCTCCGTGTCACATTTTCACCCTCCCTCCCCCTCTCCGTGTCACATTTTCACCCTCCCTCCCTCCCCCTCTCCGTGTCACATTTTCACCCTCCCTCCCTCCCCCTCTCCGTGTCACATTTTCACCCTCCCTCCCTCCCCCTCTCCGTGTCACATTTTCACCCTTCCTTCCTCCCTCCCCCTCTTTGTGTCACATTTTCACCCTCCCTCCCCCCCTCTCCATGTCACATTTTCACCTTCACCCTCTCCATGTCACATTTTCACCCTCCCTCCCCTCTCCATGTCACATTTTCACCCTCCCTCCCCCTCTCCATGTCACATTTTCACCCTCCCTCCCCCTCTCCATGTCACATTTTCACCCTCTTCCCTTCCCCTCTCCATGTCACATTTTCACCCTCCTCCCTCCCTCTCTCCATGTCACATTTTCACCCTCCCTCCACCTCTCCATGTCAAAATTTCATCCTCCCTCCCCCTCTCCATGTCACATTTTCACCCTCCCTCCCCCCTCTCCATGTCGCATTTTCACCTTCCCCCTCTCCATGTCACATTTTCACCCTCCCTCCCTTCTCCATGTCACATTTTCACCCTCCCTCCCTCCCCTCTCCATGTCACATTTTCACCCTCCCTCCCTCCCCTCTCCATGTCACATTTTCACCCTCCCTCCCTCCCCTCTCCATGTCACATTTTCACCCTCCCTCCCCCTCTCCATGTCACATTTTCACCCTCCCTCCTTCCCCTCTCCATGTCACATTTTCACCCTCTTCCCTTCCCCTCTCCATGTCACATTTTCACCCTCCTCCCTCCCTCTCTCCATGTCACATTTTCACCTTCCCTCCCCCTCTCCATGTCACATTTTCACCCTCCCTCCCTCCCCTCTCCATGTCACATTTTCACCCTCCCTCCCTCCCCTCTCCATGTCACATTTTCACCCTCCCTCCCCCTCTCCATGTCACATTTTCACCCTCTTCCCTTCCCCTCTCCATGTCACATTTTCACCCTCCTCCCTCCCTCTCTCCATGTCACATTTTCACCCTCCCTCCCTTTCTCCATGTCAAAATTTCATCCTCCCTCCCCCTCTCCATGTCACATTTTCACCTTCCCCCTCTCCATGTCACATTTTCACCCTCCTCCCTCCCTCTCTCCATGTCACATTTTCACCTTCCCTCCCCCTCTCCATGTCACATTTTCACCTTCCCCCTCTCCATGTCACATTTTCACCCTCCCTCCTTCCCCTCTCCATGTCACATTTTCACCCTCTTCCCTTCCCCTCTCCATGTCACATTTTCACCCTCCTCCCTCCCTCTCTCCATGTCACATTTTCACCTTCCCTCCCCCTCTCCATGTCACATTTTCACCCTCCCTCCCCCTCTCCATGTCACATTTTCACCCTGCCTCTCCCTCTCCGTGTCACATTTTCACCCTGCCTCCCCCTCTCTGTGTCACATTTTCACCCTCCCTCCCCCTCTCCGTGTCACATTTTCACCCTCCCTCCCCCTCTCCGTGTCACATTTTCACCCTCCCTCCCCCTCTCCGTGTCACATTTTCACCCTCCCTCCCCCTCTCCGTGTCACATTTTCACCCTCCCTCCCTCCCCCTCTCCGTGTCACATTTTCACCCTCCCTCCCTCCCCCTCTCCGTGTCACATTTTCACCCTCCCTCCCTCCCCCTCTCCGTGTCACATTTTCACCCTCCCTCCCTCCCACTCTCCATGTCACATTTTCACCCTCCCTCCCTTCCCCCTCTCCGTGTCACATTTTCACCCTCCCTCCCCCTCTCCGTGTCACATTTTCACCCTCCCTCCCCCACTCCGTGTCACATTTTCATCCTCCCTCCCTCCCCCCTCTCCGTGTCACATTTTCACCCTCCCTCCCTCCCCCTCTCCGTGTCACATTTTCACCCTCCCTCCCTCCCCCTCTCCGTGTCACATTTTCACCCTCCCTCCCTCCCCCTCTCCGTGTCACATTTCACCCTCCCTCCCCCTCTCCGTGTCACATTTTCACCCTCCCTCCCCCTCTCCGTGTCACATTTTCATCCTCCCTCCCTCCCCCCCTCTCCGTGTCACATTTTCACCCTCCCTCCTCCCCCTCTCCGTGTCACATTTTCACCCTCCCTCTGTCCCCCTCTCCATGTCACATTTTCACCCTCCCTCCCTCCCCCTCTCTGTGTCACATTTTCATCCTCCCTCCCTCCCCCTCTCCGTGTCACATTTTCACCCTCCCTCCCCCTCTCCGTGTCACATTTTCACCCTCCCTCCCTCCCCCTCTCTGTGTCACATTTTCACCCTCCCTCCCCCTCTCCGTGTCACATTTTCACCCTCCCTCCCCCTCTCCGTGTCACATTTTCACCCTCCCTCCCCCTCTCTCCGTGTCACATTTTCACCCTCCCTCCCCCTCTCCGTGTCACATTTTCACCCTCCCTCCCCCTCTCCGTGTCACATTTTCACCCTCCCTCCCTCTCACTGTCCATGTCACATTTTCACCCTCCCTCCCTCCCCCTCTCTGTGTCACATTTTCACCCTCCCTCCCCCTCTCCGTGTCACATTTTCACCCTCCCTCCCTCCCCCTCTCCGTGTCACATTTTCACCCTCCCTCCCCCTCTCCGTGTCACATTTTCACCCTCCCTCCCTCTCACTGTCCGTGTTACATTTTCACCCTCCCTCCCTCCCCCTCTCTGTGTCACATTTTCACCCTCCCTCCCTCCCCCTCTCCGTGTCACATTTTCACCCTCGCTCCCCCTCTCCGTGTCACATTTTCACCCTCCCTCCCTCCCCCTCTCCGTGTCACATTTTCACCCTCCCTCCCTCCCTCCCCCTCTCCGTGTCACATTTTCACCCTCCCTCCCTCCCCCTCTCCGTGTCACATTTTCACCCTCCCTCCCTCCCCCTCTCCGTGTCACATTTTCACCCTCCCTCCCCCTCTCCGTGTCACATTTTCACCCTCCCTCCCTCCCCCTCTCTGTGTCACATTTTCACCCTCCCTCCCTCCCCCTCTCCGTGTCACATTTTCACCCTCCCTCCCTCCCTATCTCCGTGTCACATTTTCACCCTCCCTCCCTCCCTCCCCCTCTCCGTGTCACATTTTCACCCTCCCTCCCTCCCTCCCCCTCTCTGTGTCACATTTTCACCCTCCCTCCCCCTCTCCGTGTCACATTTTCACCCTCCCTCCCTCCCCCTCTCCGTGTCACATTTTCACCCTCCCTCCCCCTCTCCGTGTCACATTTTCACCCTCCCTCCCCCTCTCCGTGTCACATTTTCACCCTCCCTCCTCCCTCCCCTTCTCCGTGTCACATTTTCACCCTCCCTCCCCCTCTCCGTGTCACATTTTCACCCTCCCCCCTCCCTCCCCCTCTCCGTGTCACATTTTCACCCTCCCTCCCTCCCCCTCTCTGTGTCACATTTCACCCTCCCTCCCCCTCTCCATGTCACATTTTCACCCTCCCTCCCCCTCTCCGTGTCACATTTTCACCCTCCCTCCCTCTCACTGTCCGTGTCACATTTTCACCCTCCCTCCCTCCCCCTCTCCGTGTCACATTTTCACCCTCCCTCCCCCTCTCCATGTCACATTTTCACCCTCCCTCCCTCCCCCTCTCCGTGTCACATTTTCACCCTCCCTCCCTCCCCCTCTCCGTGTCACATTTTCACCCTCCCTCCCTCCCCCTCTCCGTGTCACATTTTCACCCTCCCTCCCTCCCCCTCTCCGTGTCACATTTTCACCCTCCCTCCCTCCCCCTCTCCGTGTCACATTTTCACCCTCCCTCCCCCTCTCTGTGTCACATTTTCACCCTCCCTCCCCCTCTCCGTGTCACATTTTCACCCTCCCTCCCCCTCTCTCCGTGTCACATTTTCACCCTCCCTCCCCCTCTCCGTGTCACATTTTCACCCTCCCTCCCTCTCACTGTCCGTGTCACATTTTCACCCTCCCTCCCTCCCCCTCTCTGTGTCACATTTTCACCCTCCCTCCCTCCCCCTCTCCGTGTCACATTTTCACCCTCCCTCCCTCCCCCTCTCCGTGTCACATTTTCACCCTCCCTCCCTCCCCCTCTCCGTGTCACATTTTCACCCTCCCTCCCTCCCTCCCCCTCTCCGTGTCACATTTTCACCCTCCCTCCCCCTCTCCGTGTCACATTTTCACCCTCCCTCCCCCTCTCTGTGTCACATTTTCACCCTCCCTCCCTCCCCCTCTCCGTGTCACATTTTCACCCTCCCTCCCTCCCCCTCTCCGTGTCACATTTTCACCCTCCCTCCCCCTCTCCGTGTCACATTTTCACCCTCCCTCCCTCCCCCTCTCCGTGTCACATTTTCACCCTCCCTCCCTCCCCCTCTCCGTGTCACATTTTCACCCTCCCTCCCCCTCTCCGTGTCACATTTTCACCCTCCCCCCTCCCTCCCCCTCTCCGTGTCACATTTTCACCCTCCCTCCCCCTCTCTGTGTCACATTTCACCCTCCCTCCCCCTCTCCGTGTCACATTTTCACCCTCCCTCCCCCTCTCCGTGTCACATTTTCACCCTCCCTCCCTCTCACTGTCCGTGTCACATTTTCACCCTCCCTCCCTCCCCCTCTCTGTGTCACATTTTCACCCTCCCTCCCCCTCTCCGTGTCACATTTTCACCGTCCCTCCCTCCCCCTCTCCGTGTCACATTTTCACCCTCCCTCCCCCTCTCCGTGTCACATTTTCACCCTCCCTCCCCCTCTCCGTGTCACATTTTCACCCTCCCTCCCCCTCTCCGTGTCACATTTTCACCCTCCCTCCCTCCCCCTCTCCGTATCACATTTTCACCCTCCCTTCCTCCCCCTCTCTGTGTCACATTTCACCCTCCCTCCCCCTCTCCGTGTCACATTTTCAACCTCCCTCCCCCTCCGTGTCACATTTTCACCCTCCCTCCCCCTCTCCGTGTCACATTTTCACTCTCCCTCTCTCCGTGTCACATTTTCACCCTCCCTCCCCTCTCCGTGTCACATTTTCACCCTCCCTCCCCCTCTCCGTGTCACATTTTCCCCCTCCCTTCCCCTCTCCGTGTCACATTTTCACCCTCCCTCCCCCTCTCCGTGTCACTTTTTCAGCCTCCCTCCCTCCCCCTCTCCGTGTCACATTTTCACTCTCCCTCCCTCCCCCTCTCCGTGTCACATTTTCACCCTCCCTCCCTCCCCCTCTCCGTGTCACATTTTCACCCTCCCTCCCTCCCCCTCTCCGTGTCACATTTTCACCCTCCCTCCCTCCCCCTCTCCGTGTCACATTTTCACCCTCCCTCCCTCCCCCTCTCCGTGTCACATTTTCACCCTCCCTCCCTCCCCCTCTCCGTGTCACATTTTCACCCTCCCTCCCTCCCCCTCTCCGTGTCACATTTTCACCCTCCCTCCCTCCCCCTCTCCGTATCACATTTTCACCCTCCCTTCCTCCCCCTCTCTGTGTCACATTTCACCCTCCCTCCCCCTCTCCGTGTCACATTTTCAACCTCCCTCCCCCTCCGTGTCACATTTTCACCCTCCCTCCCCCTCTCCGTGTCACATTTTCACTCTCCCTCTCTCCGTGTCACATTTTCACCCTCCCTCCCCTCTCCGTGTCACATTTTCACCCTCCCTCCCCCTCTCCGTGTCACATTTTCCCCCTCCCTTCCCCTCTCCGTGTCACATTTTCACCCTCCCTCCCCCTCTCCGTGTCACTTTTTCAGCCTCCCTCCCTCCCCCTCTCCGTGTCACATTTTCACTCTCCCTCCCTCCCCCTCTCCGTGTCACATTTTCACCCTCCCTCCCTCCCCCTCTCCGTGTCACATTTTCACCCTCCCTCCCTCCCCCTCTCCGTGTCACATTTTCACCCTCCCTCCCTCCCCCTCTCCGTGTCACATTTTCACCCTCCCTCCCTCCCCCTCTCCGTGTCACATTTTCACCCTCCCTCGCCTAGAAATGGCACCCCACACATGCAGCTTCACGGGGTGTTTTGGCCGCGGCTTCAAAGATATGCAGCCTTTTTTGTGGAACGCAAGCTTGCAAATCTCTCCAGCGACACAGTAGACTCATCAGTGAAGATGCAATCCTGGAAAGTTTCCCCACTTCGATCCATGCCTGGGCCTGGACCACTCTTTTGATTTTGTTTGTGTCCCTTATCATGGGGTACGCTCTGTAATGACAAGGAATAAATAATTTTAGCGGTGCAGTACAGTTTTCTAAACAATACTTTTACCTCCTGTACTGTCCAGTACTAACCTCACACGTCCATATTTCCATCCAATGCTGTGTCTCATCTTCTTTATGCTGGTCTCGGATACAGTGAGATTGTGATTTTCCTGCAGAGTGTATTTGACCCTTAATGCACTCTTCTCATCATTCTCCTCACTTATTTTGTCCACCAGAAGAGTTGTCTCCCTACAATGTAAAGAAAAACAATCCGGTAAGTAAAAATATTAGAGACAGTACAGTAGATCAACAGGATACAGTATATTGTTCTATTAATATGCAGCAATATAAAACTGTTGTAATATAAATATAAATATACAAAATATATATACTGTTGTAATATAAATATAAATATACAAAATATATATACTGTTGTAATATAAATATAAAATATATATATACAGTTGTAATATAAATATACAAAATATATATACTGTTGTAATATAAATATAAATATTCAAAATATATATACTGTTGTAATATAAATATAAATATACAAAATATATATACTGTTTAATATAAATATACAAAATATATATACTGTTGTAATATAAATCAACAGAAATAACAAAAATATTAGATACAGTACTGTAGATGTACAGTACATTTTTTGATCGAATTTTTAAAAAAAAGTTTTATAAATATACTTACGCGTTAGTTACCCTTGGTGCCCTTTTGCATTCTCTGTTTTTTCGTGTGCATGATAGCTCACGGTGGTTGCTGGTACAACGAGGCCAGAAGTAGCTAACCAGCGTTGGATAGTAGCAATTCGGTGTCCGCTCGTGTACATCTCCTTAATTCGCATGCTGAGATCTTTGGAAATCTTTTTAACAACCATTGCTGCGAGTAGAAAGAAATATAAACACAAGAATGTATATTCGATGTTTATTCGATGTGTATTCAATGTGCAGTGAATCCACAAAATGGATGATGTATTTATACGGTAATGATAGACAGAGGATGAGACACGCACTCAATATCAATGGTAATAGAGGTGGGGTACTTAGCTGCCGGTGCGCTGGTCCTGGGGAGCTCCTGTATTCCCAAATGATCCAGTACAAAGAAGAAGAAGCAGGCACACAGTCTTACTCAAAATGAGGTTTAATATGCCATAAAGTCCAACGTTTCGGCAGTCAAATACTGCCTTTCTCAAGGTGAAGGCTACCAAACACATGAAAACAGTCAAAATATATGCCACCCCCCCTGATACTCACCCCTCCCCATTCTGCCACTTAACCAGGATGTTGACGCCCACCTGATGACGTCAGAGCTACCATATGGCGCCCCCTAGTGACGTCAGCTACAATTCAACAACCGTTTTTCCAACAGCATTGCTTTGTGATAACACTAGAGCTTATGATTTGTTTTATTGATATGAACTCTACCACCCAAGGTTTATATGAGATACCACTCATGCAACAGCATATTCACAGATCGTATGCTACGGCATCACACTAGCCAAATCAATAGGCGTTGTACATTATACCAATACCTATATGCACGTAGCCACACTACATTAGTAGAAGATAATTATTGGATGTCACATGAGTATATAGAGGAATACAATTACTATTGCTCTAACAAGGAATAATTCACTCATAGGCCACACAGCATGGGGATTTTAACAATGTATATGTGTTTTTAGCATCTTCTATGTTGAATTAATAAAATTTTATTATTTTTGATTTCCGCGGTGATTCTGGGCTACTTACCAGTATTTTGTAGTAATCACTACAGGGCAATTTTCAGTCCACTTTCGCCTATTTTAGGATTGAGTGCTCAATAGAGGGGGAATCTTTCTGATCACCTTTGATCACAACTGTCAATATTATAACCTTATCCTCCAGAGCACCTTTCACTACACTCAATTCTCTTGTTAAACATGGTGATGCGGTCCCACTAATCTATGCTTTGTAAGTCAAATGAACATCTATTGTTCTATATTTGTGACCAGCTCCCTTTACCTAATTTAGGTTTGAATATTAAAAAAGTCCGAAATAACTAAGCTGGTTTGGATTTTGGTACATACCATGTCTAAATTCTTAACTGAAGGACAAGACATTGACCACTGGCTTGATGAAGCCTTAGAAATATTCTCTACAACACATAAACCTGAAGTGGAGGGAACACAGCCTGACATAAACAGCTATTTCAGGAATTTAGAAAAGGCCTACAGCTCAAGAGCTAAAATCTGGTGGGAAGTTGCAAGCCTTGAAAATTATTTGAAAACAGAACTAGTCCCAAGGGGACTCAGAGTCAAGGTTCCTCTGTCCCACCAGATAACTGATACAGACTTCATAGCTAAATGGGAGAAAATCTTACTCCAATGTTCAGCACAATTGATGCAACATCTCATTGAATACGAAACAAAAAGATTAAATCAGGTGAAGTCTGAATTAACAACTCTTAGAGCGGATATAATCAAATGGCAGCCAGATCCACTCTTTGAAGGATTAGAAGACAAATTGAAAGCTAACATAGATAGACAAATTCACAAAAGAGATCAAAGAGAGGAAACATAAAAAATTCCTCAGGGATTATGATGACTTTAAAGAAGGAAAAAATGTCCGCTTTAAACTGAAACATCAATCAAAAAAAGTATACTCTAAGGCAGCGGTGCGCAAAGTGGGGGGCGCGACCCCCAGGGGGGGTGGGAGATTGTGCTGGGGGGGCGCGGGCAGTTGCAGAGGCCCGTGCTCTTCCCCCATGCATTTAAATTAAATGCCAGGGGATCGCGTGAGGCCCCTGCAACTATTTACTTACCGGGATTCAGCCGTCTGTGTTGCGTCGCCATGGCAACGCGGCATCAATAGACGCCGCGGCACCATGTGACCTGACATCACACGCCCATGCAGCGTCATCTGACGCGGCTGAAGGAAGGCATGGGGGCGCGAGAGCCGGGGGCAGAGAGACAGGGAGGCGTAGCACAAAAAGTTTGCGCTCCCCTGCTCTAAGGCACAAGATTCATCCACAGAGTGGGAATTCTCCGCTAGTGACTGTGAACAGGATACTATAACACATGCACAGGATACCACTAACATAAACAGTGACACTGCATTCCCATTACCACAAAGATCAGGTCCCTCTTCCTCTTTTTTAGAGAATACAGGCCTCTTCCCTATACCAACAACAAGAGGAAAACAAGGAGGGGAAAGGGCCACCTATCTAAGAGATCGAGAGAGGTGGGCATACCGGGAACCATCCAAGAGGAGATATCCTCGGGGGAGGAGTCGACAACGCAGATAATTAATTTGTCTAGCAAGACCCTGAACCCTAACCACATGAGTGTCCTGTCTAAGGGACTGTCTTTCTGCCCTACTAGCCAATTAGATCTATTGTATCGATTGTATAAAAGATCTTAACTTGTTCTGTCGGAAATTATCATTACATAAATTCTTCAAAAAAAGGAAACAGTGGCAAATAGCCAACACACCCTTAGAACATCTAGGAACACAAGATCTTAACTATTTGGAGACCTTAGAGGATTTAGAAGTAGAGAGTCTCAAACCTATTGGGGAAGGTCCCTATACGGATCTTAGACAGAAATCCAAATTTACACCGTCTATTGAAAGTTGTTCTAACATCCATGTTTTCAATCAACTGGTCACTAGGGATCTAATGACCCTTAGACCCGATAAAGGGGTACAAAATCTAACCTATCAGGAAAGAATAGCTCTGAGAGATTTGGAGATGGACAACACAATCATTATCAAACCTTCAGACAAAGGGGGAAACATTGTCATCTTGAATGAGGACGACTATATAAGAGAATCTAAGCACCTTCTTTCAGATTCACAATGTTATTCCATCCTACGTACAGACCCCATATCCTCTTATCTGCAAGAACTTAAGATCATACTAGATTTAGGTCTAGAGGAAAAACTTATCTCTAAGAGTGAATATGAGTTTATGCTGATTCAAACACCTAGAACCGCTACATTCTACCACTTACCGAAGATACACAAAGAGAAAAGACCTCCACCAGGTTGACCCATAGTGTCCGGGATCGGTAATATTACATCCAACACTAGTGTATATCTAGATAAAATCTTACGTCCATATGTCGAAACTTTACCATCATACGTAAAAGACACTACTGACATATTACGGAAACTGGAAGGTATCTACCTGGACCATGACTCTATTATGGTGGGTTTAGATGTGGAAGGACTGTACTCCAGCATTCCACATATGGTTGGAATGGAAGCAATAGCTCATTTTTTGAAAGCTAGGAGTACAGACTGCATACCTCATAACAACCTAATCTTAAAACTTTTGGACTATGTACTGACCCACAACTTCTTCTTGTTTAACAATACACTGTATCACCAAATACAGGGGACCACATGCGCTCCCACCTACGCCAATTTATACCTAGGCTGGTGGGAGGAAACAGTGGTCTTCATGGAGGAAAATGAGTCATATACTGAACATGTGACTTTGTGGGTCAGATACGTTGACGATATTTTCCTAATTTGGAATGGTACGGAGACACTCCTACACAACTTCATTGAAAGTTTGAATAAAAACAACCATAACTTAAAACTAACGGTACAACTGAACAAAGACAAAATCGAATTTCTGGATATAAATATATTTAGAACGGATAATAATGGGATTGAGACAAGTATCTTTAGGAAACCTACTGCAACCAACAGCCTCCTAAGAGCTAACAGCCATCATCCTGAACATGTTATCTCCAATATTCCTATTGGACAGTTCTTAAGACTGCGACGGAACTGTTCCACAACTGAAGAATTTATCAGACAGGCAGCAGATATGTCCAAGAGGTTTCAAACTAGAGGATATAATAACAAGCTTATTAAGAGAGCCTACCATAGGGCCTTAATGTCCTCAAGGACAGAACTCCTGTCTCCAAAAACGACTGTGGAAAAAGATGAGATTGTTAGGTTTATTTCAACGTTTAACAATCCAAACAAACCAAACATATCCTCCACAGACACTGGGACATTTTGTTAGAGGACCCTGACTTACGCAAAATCCTGAGAGATACACCTACAACAGGATACAGACGTAACAAAAACATTAAAGACAGACTGGTTCACAGTCATCTAGACAGTCACCAGAGCAAAACATGGTTAGGCACCAAACCATGTGGATCTTACCCATGTGCAAGGTGCAAAGCCTGTTCGTTTATGAAAGTCACAAAACAATTTATGGATTCAACCCATAGTACCACATTCAAAATGAAAGACTTCATAAACTGCCTTTCCTGTGGAACAATATACTTAATGACCTGCATATGTGGCAAGATGTATGTGGGTAAAACCCACAGACCACTTAAAACAAGGGTACTGGAGCACATAGGGAGTGTACGCAATGCGATTGATACCCCAGTTGCGAGACATATCCTAGAACAACACAATGGGGACCCTAAGGCTATGCACTTTTGTGGGATTGAATTTATTCCCAGAGACAAAAGAGGAGGAAATTGGGACCAACGGCTCCTACAACAGGAATGCCGTTGGATTTTTCAACTAAATACACTAGCTCCCAATGGCCTAAATGAAGGGTTCATCTACTCTCCCTTTATTTAATTTAGCTATACATTACTCCTTAGATAGGTTCAGCGGTCATATTTGGGTAAACTATTGGCTAGTTAGTACATCCACTCCTAAACCTGTACATTACACATATTACACCTTTAATAATATGTTCTTTTTTAACTATGACCTGCATTGTCCGCTAGGGGCAGGACTTTTATAATGGAGTCACATTCCTACATCCCTCACAAATTTGACATTTGAATCATTCACTTACAGTATCCCTCACATGGTCTATGGGAATAATATTGGGGTGGATATATACGTATATAAAATTCTTTTATTTACACCCAGAAACGTATGGATTTTTTCCACTATATACTGTATACAACTGAGATCAAATCTGGCATTAACTAAGACTTACATGGACCATTATGGACATGATGTAACAATTGAAGAAACATCCCTACATAATATACATTATGATGCCATTAGGTATGACAGAAGTATACAACCGCATTATTCCAACGTACTTTTGCTGGATAGTTATGTATTGTTACAATAATTCGACCTGTACCTCATTGGTCTCTGTATATAAACGGAATGGACTCCATTGATATAATTTAGGAGCCTCAATGACTCAAAGCAAGATTGTACCTTTTCATTGATAAATCAATCTAGGTAATCATTGAATAATGTTTACTAATGGTTGGCTGGAATTGCATTGTATTTAGTTACTGGTCAGTTGATACATTCATTCCTAAACCTGTACATTACACATATTACATTATAATTTAATTTTTTATTTAATTACGACCTGCATTGTCCATTAGGGGCAGGACTTTATATTATAGTCACAATCATACACCCCTCACTCATGTAATATTTATGACATTTTAATAGGGTATTTGGTTTTGTTTATTCACGTATTAAAAATATTATTAATTATATATGCTATCACCAATCACATTTATGCATGTTTCATGCACATAAATTCATCACCTAGTAGGGAGTCACAGAGGTTATAGGAGATGCACTTATAAACAATTTCACTGATATGAGCACATGATATACAGTAGTAACTAAATTTAATAATTAAATATCACTTTAGATTAATAATAACAACAACCCTGAATATGTTATCTAGCAACTAATCCATTATGACTGAGACCTGCTAAACAAACAGGACAGGTTTTAGCACAATAATCAGACATAAACACATCGGGTTGTAAATATTTATTACCATCTGAACCAGGAGATAGCTAATACTTACCTTTGTACACAGCTCCAATACCCATTTGAGTTCCACACACTTTGTCCTTACATACATTCAAATGGAAAATGTCTTTCAGTCCTATAAAGCAAAACAAATAGTTATGGACGCAAGTTAGTATCCACGCCTTAGGATATGCGTGTAACTAACTGGTTAAGACTCCACCTATCAGAGGCAGTGAGCCCAACCAGATACTCCTCTGTGAGTATAAAATGATCACCAACGGGGACACGTTCTTATCCCTCCTCCCCTAAAGAAACGTGGTGAACACGTGAAACGTGCGTCGGGAACGTAGGGCGTCACTCTCGTGACATCACTCCAAGTGGCAACATCCCTTCGGTTTCAGCTACGAGCAGGCTTGTATATTGTGGCAGTGTTGGCTATTGATCTGTATTAACAAACATCTCCATCTGGGAGATACAACTTCAATTATTTTGGTTGTGCCTCTAGGATAGTGGCATATGGGTCGCCCTATCAGTTATTGTGGTCATATAACAGCACACACACTTTGATACTCCCCATATATGCAAGAAGCAAGCGGTTACTATTGTAGCAGTCCATTATATCGTTGTTATATGCACACCACAATATGCATTTAACCTATAGCTGCAATGAGATACCTCTATGACTTAATGGAGTGATATTTATCTGGTTCTAGCTACAATTCAACAACCGTTTTTGCAACAGCATTGCTTTGTGATAACACTAGAGCTTATGATTTGTTTTATTGATATGAACTCTACCACCCAAGGTTTATATGAGATACCACTCATGCAACAGCATATTGACAGGTCGTATGCCACGGCATCACACTAGCCAAATCAATAGGCGTTGTACATTATACCAATACCAATATGCACGTAGCCACACTACATTAGTAGAAGATAATTATTGGATGTCACATGAGTATATAGAGGAATACAATTACTATTGCTCTAACAAGGAATAATTCACTCATAGGCCACACAGCATGGGGATTTTAACAATGTATATGTGTTTTTAGCATCTTCTATGTAGAATTAATAAAAATTTATTATTTTTGATTTCCGCTGTGATTCTGGGCTACTTACCAGTATTTTGTAGTAATCACTACAGGGCAATTTTCAGTCCACTTTCGACTATTTTAGGATTGAGTGCTCAATAGAGGGGGAATCTTTCTGATCACCTTTGATCACAACTGTCAATATTATAACCTTATCCTCCAGAGCAACTTTCACTACACTCAATTCTCTTGTTAAACATGGTGATGCGGTCCCACTAATCTATGCTTTGTGAGTTGTGTAGTTACCCTCATTATCTGCATGGATCAGGCTATCCGCCAGATTCCTCCCTCTTTTGAATGCCACCATTGGTGGTACACAGCAACTTTCAGATAATATATCATCATTTTGCAGAATATGCCAATGTTTAAGAATGGTAGATTTAATAAAGCCACCAGCTTGACTGTATGTAGTGGTAAATACAAGCCTGTCCTCCTTCTTATTTTTGGTAGCACTTACCTCTTTATCCAGTGCCCGGTCTAACACAGCAGGAGGATATCCCCTAGCTAGGAATCTACTACGTACTTCTCCAATAGCTGGTTCAATATTATCCTTCCTGCTCGTGATTTTGCAGACTCGGACTTTCTGTGAAAAAGTAATGCATCAATAAGAGGAGGAGGATGATGGCTATCTGCCCTTAAAATGGCATTTCTGTCTGTATCCTTTCTAAAAAGATCAGTATGTAACTCCCCATTAGTCTGTGTAATGAGGACATCTAAAAAAGAGAGTTGCTGTGTACTCCATGTATTAGTGAGGCGGACCGGTGAATGGAGACCATTAAGATACTCAAAAAAAGATAACAGCTGATCCTCCGTATCTGTCCATATGAAAAACAGATCATCAATATATCTGTAATAGCTTTTAATATCCACAAAAAAAGTCTGATTTGTAGATGTACTGCTCTTCGAAATGTGTCATGTATATGTTGGCGTAAGCAGGGGCCATATTACTGCCCATTGCTGTCCCCTTAATCTGCAGGAAGAAATCACTCTCAAATCTAAAATAATTTTTATAGAGAATGAAATGTAAAATGAGCATAATGTATTCAATTGGAACAGTATCACTATAATGGCGAATGAGGGCGGCCTTGATTATCTCAAGACCTTCAACATGGGGGATTATTGTATAAAGGCTAGACACATCTAAACTAACCAGAATATGATTAGTCCCATCACCAGGTGACTTTTTTAATTTGTCAAGGAAATCAAACGTGTCTTTGATGTATGACTTGGCTGTCTGTGCTATAGGTTGTAGAAATGTGTCTACAAATTTAACAAGGGGTTGATTTAATGAATTAATAGCAGCTATAATAGGCCGCCCCGGGGGATTGTTTAAATTCTTGTGTATTTTGGGCAAGGTATAGAAAATAGGGCATTTAGGATGCAACATAGTTAGAAACTCACATTCAGGCTGTGTTATCCTCCGGTTATTAACCCCCATTTGGATAATTTCCTTAATTTCTCTTGCATAGTTAAAGGTAGGGTCCCTATCCAATTTAATGTAGCAGTTAATGTCACTCAGTTGTCTGATGGCTTCAGCCTTATAATCTGAGTAATTCTGCACTACTAGGGCACCCCCCTTATCTGCACGCTTAATAATAATGTCATTATTATTATTCAAAATTTTTAATGCTTCCTTTTCCTGAACAGACATATTGTATGTAGCCCTATGTTTGTTTTTTTTGTACCTTGCAATGTCCGCCTTAACCAGTCGTATATATGTGCTGACTGATTGATTTTTAAATGGCGGGACAAAAGTGGATTTGAGCTTGCACATTTTGGTACCTTGATAAGAAGCCGAATTATCTGTCCCTTGCTGGTCAGTGGCCAAATTAACTGTCCCTTGTTGTTCCATAGGAGGATTACCTGTCCCTGGTTGGATATTGGAATGCACCGATTCTGTAGACCTGTTAGAAAAAAACGATTTAAGGTTTAATACACGTTCGAATTTAAATAGGTCAACCTCCAAATCAAAATCATTAAACAATGTAGATATACAATGTACATATGATGGCCCCCTAGCTAAAACAGACATTTCACAGTGATTAAGAGTGTAATCAGACAGATTAACAACCAAGGTGTCCATACTCATTTCTGCTCCGTTGTACGTAGGGGATAGGGTGATTTTCCCTTTCCCCTGGCCCCCGCGTCTAATTTTCCTTTGTCCTTGAATTGGCCTAAAAAAGGGTCCGGACTTTGGCCTCTCTGATGTTCTGTTGAGGAATGGGCTTCAGAGTCACTGGTGTGGGCTTCTTAGACTCCCTGGGGTGCTCTCCCTCTTTGGTTCTTGCGTTGTTTGGGGTCTTGCTTCAGCCACGGGTATACCCTTCCATCTTTATAGTCATTAACAACTTTTTTGAATTTCAACTTCTTAAAGTGAATAAGATCACTTTTAATTTTTTCCAGCTTGGTCTTAAGACTATCCAATGATTGTACAACGTCCGTACCAGCGCTAGACTGTTCAATGAGGATTTCCACTTTGAGTATATCCTTCCTTGTGTGGCTAAGTTGTTCCAGCACCTCCTCAATAACCAAAATAATCAAGTCCAAAGAGGCCCTATTAAGGACCTGGCACCACCTCTCACAGAATGCAGGCTTATGTGCGCCAATTGTGGGTCTGTTGTTGATGCGGAATCCATGAGGTAGTAATTTCTGCCTGTAATATTCAGATAACGTGCTGCCGTGAGCGAACAGCTCAATTTCCTTCTTTTTGAGCCTTTCCAGCTCCTGCAAATGGTCTTGTGGCCTATCAGGCCCAAATGCTTCCTCTGGTGAGGTTTTAAAGAGAATCCTATTAATCTCCTGTTCCGTGATAGTTAGAGTGTCAGCTCTTTGTGTCAGACCTAGAGACAAGTTGCACAAATTCTCCATGTATACACAATACACACGTGCGATGTATAAACTGCTGCTGGGCAGTGTAAAGATGCAGGATATAGCAGTAACAGTCCAAAAAAAAGGCTTCACACTTAAAGAAATGATGCAAAGAATGTGCCCAAGGGCCAGTAATATAACAGGTATACAGAGTTAATTCAAACTCTGTCAACGATATCACAGAGTCCTATGATAAGGTAAACCTCGTGGATTCCGCATCAACAACAGACCCACAATTGGCGCAGATAAGCCTGCATTCTGTGAGAGGTGGTTCCAGGTCCTTAATAGGGCCTCTTTGGACTTGATTTATTTTGGTTATTGAGGAGGTGGGGGAACAACTTAGCCACACAAGGAAGGATATACTCAAAGTGGAAATCCTCATTGAACAGTCTAGCGCTGGTACGGACGTTTACAATCATTGGATAGTCTTAAGACCAAGCTGGAAAAAAATTAAAAGTGATCTTATTCACTTTAAGAAGTTGAAATTCAAAAAAGTTGTTAATGACTATAAAGATGGAAGGGTATACCCGTGGCTGAAGCAAGACCCCAAACAACGCAAGAACCAAAGAGGGAGAGCACCCCAAGGAGTCCAAGAAGCCCACACCAGTGACTCTGAAGCCCATGCCTCAACAGAACATCAGAGAGGCCAAAGTCCGGCCCCTTTTTTAGGCCAATCCAAGGAGAAAGGAAAATTAGACGCGGGGGCCAGGGGAAAGGGAAAATCACCCTATTCCCTACGTACAACGGAGCAGAAATGAGTATGGACACCTTGGTTGTTAATCTGTCTGATTACACTCTTAATCAATGTGAAATGTCTGTTTTAGCTAGGGGGCCATCATATGTACCTACTACATTGTTTAAGGATTTTGATTTGGAGGTTGACCTATTTAAATTCGAACGTGTATTAAACCTTAAATCGTTTTTTGTCTAACAGGTCTACAGAATCGGTGCATTCCAATATCCAACCAGGGACAGGTAATCCTCCTATGGAACAACAAGGGACAGTTAATTTGGCCACTGACCAGCAAGGGACAGATAATTCGGCTTCTTATCAAGGTACCAAAATGTGCAAGCTCAAATCCACTTTTGTCCCGCCATTTAAAAATCAATCAGTCAGCACATATATACGACTGGTTAAGGCGGACATTGCAAGGTACAAAAAAACAAACATAGGGCTACATACAATATGTCTGTTCAGGAAAAGGAAGCATAAATTTTTTTGACTAATAATAATGACATTATTATTAAGCGTGCAGATAAGGGGGGTGCCCTAGTAGTGCAGAATTACTCAGATTATAAGGCTGAAGCCATCAGACAACTGAGTGACATTAACTGCTACATTAAATTGGATAGGGACCCTACCTTTAACTATGCGAGAGAAATTAAGGAAATTATCCAAATGGGGGTTAATAACCGGTGGATAACAGAGCCTGAATGTGAGTTTCTAACTATGTTGCATCCTAAATGCCCTATTTTCTATACCTTGCCCAAAATACACAAGAATTTAAACAATCCCCCGGGGCGGCCTATTATAGCTGCTATTAATTCATTAAATCAACCCCTTGCTAAATTTGTAGACACATTTCTACAACCTATAGCACAGACAGCCAAGTCATACATCAAAGACACGTTTGATTTCCTTGACAAATTAAAAAAAAGTCACCTGGTGATGGGACTAATCATATTCTGGTTAGTTTAGATGTGTCTAGCCTTTATACAATAATCCCCCATGTTGAAGGTCTTGAGATAATCAAGGCCGCCCTCATTCGCCATTATGGTGATACTGTTCCAATTGAATACATTATGCTCATTTTACATTTCATTCTCTATAAAAATTATTTTAAATTTGAGTGATTTCTTCCTGCAGATTAAGGGGACAGCAATGGGCAGTAATATGGCCCCTGCTTACGCCAACATATACATGACACATTTCGAAGAGCAGTACATCTACAAATCAGACTTTTTTTGTGGATATTAAAAGCTATTACAGATATATTGATGATCTGTTTTTCATATGGACAGATACGGAGGATCAGCTGTTATCTTTTTTTGAGTATCTTAATGGTCTCCATTCACCGGTCCGCCTCACTAATACATGGAGTACACAGCAACTCTCTTTTTTAGATGTCCTCATTACACAGACTAATGGGGAGTTACATACTGATCTTTTTAGAAAGGATACAGACAGAAATGCCATTTTAAGGGCAGATAGCCATCATCCTCCTCCTCTTATTGATGCATTACTTTTTCACAGAAAGTCCGAGTCTGCAAAATCACGAGCAGGAAGGATAATATTGAACCAGCTATTGGAGAAGTACGTAGTAGATTCCTAGCTAGGGGATATCCTCCTGCTGTGTTAGACCGGGCACTGGATAAAGAGGTAAGTGCTACCAAAAATAAGAAGGAGGACAGGCTTGTATTTACCACTACATACAGTCAAGCTGGTGGCTTTATTAAATCTACCATTCTTAAACATTGGCATATTCTGCAAAATGATGATATATTATCTGAAAGTTGCTGTGTACCACCAATGGTGGCATTCAAAAGAGGGAGGAATCTGGCGGATAGCCTGATCCATGCAGATAATGAGGGTAACTACAGAACTCCTCATTTTCTGGAGGGTGGCAGACCGGGTAACTTTAGATGCATGAGCTGCTCGGTCTGTAACAGTCTGACTACCGGTAGTCAATTCAGTCACCCCCACAGCGGGAGGATCATAAAAATTAAAAATAGAATCACATGTAGATCTGAATATGTAGTGTACATAATAAAGTGTCCATGTGGTCTTTTTTATGTGGGTAAGACCATAAGAATGTTAAAAACAAGGTTCATTGAACATAAAAGTGTAATTCGAAAAGGTACGGATCCCTCTATTCTTGTGCAACACTGTGTGGAACACAATCATAATGTTGCCTCTTTAAGCATCATGGTGTAAGGACGAGCTCACCACAAACGAGGCGGGACCGCGGTGCTGAGGTGGGATAGGATATAACGCCACCCACAGCCACGCGGGCACGTCTTGAGAGTAGAGTGGTCTGGGAGTCCGAGTCGGGGCAGGAGAGGTACGGATGGTAGAGGGTGCTGATCGCCAAGTCCGGGGTTAGAGAGAGGGACGTAATCGTTTACCGTTTGCCGGGTTCGGGGTGCAAGAGGTGCGGAGAGTCGTATTGCCGTATGCCAAGTTCGGGATGCCAGAGGTGCGGATAGTCGTAGAGGAAGCCGGTTCAGTACACGAGGAAGACTGCAAGACAAGACGGGACAAGACAGGACTATGAAGGCAGAGAGTGATGAGAACAACTGGTTCTATGCTCAGCCGACGAGTTAGTGAAACTGTAGGGTATATATGGGCGAGAGGACCCAATGGCAGCGCAGCAAGGTGGGGGTGTGTGGAAGGGCCAGGCTACGGCAGGGATAGGTCCAGCATGAGTCCCAGGGGAGGAGCAATAAAGCCCAGTAGTAAGGTTGTATTTAGTAGCAGCAATATTTTGAGGTACTGTGCCTTTAAGGGGCTGGTGTGCCTCCGTGTGGCCGCGCCTCCGTGTAGCAGCGCTTGCGGGCGTGTGACTGGGCATACCCGCAGGACCAACCCTTGGAGAGGAGCATTGGCGTGCGCGCGTGCGCCCACGTGGAGCTGCGATCGGCGTCTTGTAGGAAGGCTGCCTGTGTGCCGCGGGAGGACCCGGCGAAGCTACAGGTGAGTGGAGAGCACGTCGAGAGTGGCATGACTCCCGGATCCTTACAGTACCCCCCCCTTCAGGGGCAACCTCCGGGCATCCATGACATGGCTTGGAGGGATTCCTACGATGGAAAGCCTGGACGAGTCGAGGTGCATGGAGATCCCGGTGGGGAATCCATGAACGTTCCTCTGTTCCGAACCCCCTCCAGTGGACCAGGTATTGTACTCCTCCTCTAGAAACCTAGAATCCAGGATAGACTGGACCTCGTACTCCTGTTGACCTTGGATCAGAAGAGGAAGTGGAGGAGAAGTGGTCTTAGAAAAGCAAGGACTCTGAAATGCTGGTTTAAGCAAAGATACATGGAAGACTGAAGGAATCTTCATCGAGGGTGGAAGGCGCAGGCGATAAACCACAGGATTAAGCCTCCTGATCATGGGAAAGGGACCGAGGAACTTGGGTGCTAGCTTCATGGTAGGAACCCTTAGTCGTATATTCCTGGAAGAGAGCCAAACCCTGTCTCCTGGAGCGAACTCCGGGACCTGGCGTCGAAGGCGGCCTGCCTGGAGTTTCTGTCTCCCTGTGGCCACCTTTAAGTTCTCCTGAATCCTCCTCCATAAGTCTTTCAGCCGGGAGATGCGCTTGTCAACCGCTGGTACTCCTGAGGATAGAGGGGAGAAGGGTAAACGGGAAGGATGAAAGCCACAATTTATAAAGAAGGGAGATTCTTGAGTGGAATCATTGCGAAGGGAGTTAAGAGCAAACTCGGCCCAAGGAAGCAGATCCACCCAGTCATCCTGTGTATCGGTTATAAAACATCGAAGGTATTGTTCCAGGTTTTGGTTGCCCTCTCCGTCTGCCCATTGGTCTGTGGGTGGTATCCAGAGGAGAATTGCAGTGAAATACCCAATTTTTGAGAAAAGGCTCGCCAAAATCTTGACACGAATTGGGACCCTCGATCAGAAACTATGGTTGAGGGGACTCCATGAAGACGAAAAATTTCCTGGACGCAAACATCCGCAAGCCTGGAGGAATTCGGAAGACCCCTCAAGGGAACAAGGTGCGTCTGTTTGGAAAAACGATCAATTACCACCAGAATAGTATTCATCCCTTTGGAGGTTGGGAGCTCTACGATGAAATCCATAGAAATATGGTTCCAAGGCCGGTCTGGAATGGGTAAAGGAAGGAAAAGACCTGCTGGTCTGACCCGGGGTACTTTGTTGCGAGCGCATGTGCCACGCGCTTTTACAAACTCCTCCACATCCTTAGCCCTCTCTGGCCACCAGAAGGTACGCTGGACAAGGTCATTGGTTTTCCGTATCCCTGGATGTCCTGCCGATTTAGAGGAATGGCACCACTCGAGGACTCTCTTGCGATGTTGGGGTGCCGTGTAGAGTCTTCCCTCTGGAACCTTGAACCTGTAAGGAATCGGGGGCCACGTCCCTTGTGGTGTGACCCCTCCTTACCCACTACCAGTACTGCAGCGGCTGCTGCCCCTGCCCCCTGTCGCCACCCATGCTGCCGCCCAGTGCATACCTTGAACTCTGCCGTCGCCATCTTGGATTCTGGCACTGGTGTTACAGACTCTCAGCTGTGCTCCACTACTTCCTGGTCTCTCAGCCACTCACGAGCAGCTCCTCGACACGCCTCCACCATGCCCCTCGTCCGGATTGGTCACTGTCGCTTTAAATATTCTGCTTTGGCTTCACTTCCTTGCCGAGCATAGATCCTTATGGGATGTTACCTGTGTTTCTGCCACAAGCCTTGTTCTTTCGTTACGTATCTCTGTTTTTGTTCCAGTTCGTTGTACTCGTCCAGTTTCCTCCAGGCCTGCTGCTGCTACGCTGAGTTCCTGAGTTCCTGGTTCTTACAGACCTGCTTCGTTTGCGCTGTAACACGGGGTTACTAGTGCTGCCTGGCGGTGTGCCTATTGCGGTCAGTCTTCCCTCTCCTAGACCGGAGCCATGGGTCGTGGACGCCACTCGCGTAAACCTCGTTTCCGACCTGCAGCGATTGCGCTGACGCAAAAGGACCAGCTTGATTTCCTGTTGCCGACTCCCTGCTTGAACTACGACTACCCGGATATCTCCTACCCCGACTCTGGCTTGCCCAACAACTATGCTGTTATCTCCAGTCCTGAACCCGGCCTGTTTGACTATGAACTGCGCACTCCGGACCAGTCTGCGCGGTATAAGGTCGGTGATTTCATAACCCAGCCTCAGCCCCGCGGTCCGGTCCCGGTTTGTGGCGAGCACAATCGTGACAGTATGCTCGGCCCCACAAAACCGGACCGCGCCGTGGCGGGGGTTGGTAAATGTGTAACTGCACCTATGTTCCAGGCTGCGGACCAGTCCCTGTTTGAAGAACAGTATTTGTTTGAAAAACTGCCTCCGCCTAATCTTGCTTGTATGTACGAAGGGTTAACCTCTGCAGAAAGACTGACTCGTAAAGAAATATTGACTAAATCTCAGGAATGTAGAGAGTTAAAGAAGATGTTTCAAGCCCAGTACTCCCAACTGCTACTTCTTAAGTCCACTCCGGGACTGGAAACTGGGGATTTTGGGGTACTGGTTCAGGCCATAGACACCACCCTTAAATTATTCCTGGAATTTGACAGGAACATAAGTGAGCGTGAACCTCTACTTGCTGCCTACGCACAGACTATTCACAAACCCTTTTCTGTCAGTCCTGTTGTTAAACCTGTGGGGGCACCTCCCTCTCCAAAAAATGTCCAAACCACCCCACTATCACTGCCCCCTAAGGTAGAAGCTGCCATGATTTCTAGCCCTGATTGCACCTCCCATTGCTTAAGTCCCAAAGATATGTCTGCCTTAACCCCTGCCAGTCAGGTCTGTGAGGTTCCCGTGGAGTATACTTGTATTTCCAAAGCTACAGCCCTAGTATCTGAGAATCTACCCTCACTTTCTAACTCAGAATCCCTAACTCCTGCCCTTGAGGTTTTTTCTGCTTTAACCCCTGATAGGCAGCTCTGCGTGCTCCCCATGTCAGAGAAAGAACCCCCTCTGCTTCAACCTTCTAAGTTAGAATCCCTCAGCTCTGTTCCCGAGCTCATTCCTATATTAACCCCTGCAGGTCAGCCCTATGAGCCTCCTTTTGTAATCCCCTGTTCGCCAGCTAAGGCCACATCCTTGGCTCCAGAGGAGGAACTCCTTGTATCCTCAATTTCAGAGGCAAATCTTCCTCTTTTTGACTCTCAGGTACTATCTGCATTGATCCCTGTAATCCTGGCTGCCCCCAGGCTAATGCATCATTTCTAGCATCGGAGAATGAATCCCCAAGTCTGACAGCAGAGGTTGCACTGAATGACTCCCCTAAGCTTGCTGAGTCCTTGAATTTTGTTTACTACAATCCCCCTGCTTCAGCTCAAGTTTCCGTTGCCGTGTCCCTTGAAACTTCTGCTAAAATCCTGGTTCCAGTTAAAGGTATTCAGGAACCGGGTTTTTCTCTAAGCCTGTTCGCAGAATCCCCACTCCCAGGTATTTCGCTGACCCAATCTGTCACTCAGAATGCTGAGATCCCTGCTTCAGCACATAGTTCCCTTGTCATGGAATCTGTAGTCTTTTCTGATTTCCCAGACACTCCTTTCCAAGCAACCCCTCCAGAGATCCGCGTATCTGCTGTCACCCCCTTAGTACAGTCAGAAACCACCCTGCCTACATTACAAATTCAGGTGTATAAATCTGAGCTATTTTGTCTTCCTTCACTTGCTAAACCTCAGTCCTTTAGCACTGCATCTAAATGTGCTCCAGCAACCATTGGGTTATTTAGGGCTAAGATTAAAACCCCTGTGTTAAAGGGTACCTTCTCACACATATCCTGCAAACCTAGAACTTCCGTGATTAGTCCTAAGTCACTTTCCACAGTATCTGATTTTCTTATTAGTGTAACCCAGACACCCACATCACGCAGTTCCGTTATCAGAATTTTTGCACTAGTAAACATACCCATTTCTGATTTTGTCATGACAAGTACCCCAGTTTGGGCCCTTGCAGTTTTTGATAAAACTCTTTTTCCTACTAAGGTTTCTGCTGTTAAGAGTTTCCCCGGTTCCAACTTACCGCTTATTGACCCTCTAACTTCCCCAGTACCTGTCACTGAATCCCAGGTGTCAGCTTCAGACTCTAGTTCTCCTTCTACCAGTGTCCCTGTTACTGATTCTGAACCTCCAGCTCCAGACACTAGCTCCCCTCCCTCCGCTGCCCCTGCACTGCCTGATTGTCAAGTTGCAGATATTAAAGCTCCAGAGCCTACTCACACTCCTATGACAAGTATGATGCCCTTGGAGTTCGTTGCAGCACGTAATCCGCCTCATGCGGTTGTTCAAATCTCTGCAAGGCCCTGTATACCTTCCCCGCACTCTGGTGCCATATCCGAAGTAACCCTTGCTGCGCTCCAAATCCCCAGTGCGGGAAGGCAGTTTCTTTTCACGTACCATTCGGTGGCCCCTGAAGTACCTCAGTATGACTTTAACTATGGGGTTTCTCTCCCTGTTGTCTCTGGCTTGGACTCTGGGAAGTGGAGATCACAGACTATATTGTCTCTCTCTGAGCATTCTACAATATTTGGTAGCTCCACTAATGATTGCTTCTCTGCCTCAGCGAACCCATGGTTATCCTTCACGGAACCTTCTGTTGTGCCTGTGTCCTCTGTGTTGGAAATACTCAGTTCACACCTCAAGATTTCGGTCCCTAAGCCTGGTTTACTGTTCACCTTGTCATCTACTATACCCATACCTGGCAATGCACCCACCCACCCTATACCCTCGCTGACCACTACCCGGAAAACCTCTGGAGGAGAAGACCCTCTCAAATTCCCACGTGATGATGTCAGCAAAGACTTTGTCTGTCCGGAAGGTTGCCCTGATAAGCTCTTTCAACTATTGGTGCCTCTTGTCCTGAATTTTGGTACCATTACTAGGGACTGGGCTCCCAACGGGGGTCCTTCTGCTGTTTCTGCTCCAGAACCCCCTGGTTCTTCACAGCCTTGGATTTCCAAGCCATTTCGCGTGGCGAGCCACGTACCAATAATTTCTCTACCACCACTTTCCTATCCTAAGTTTGTACTCGCCAATGAACTGCTGGTTTACGGATGCCCTGCTCGCCTAAAACAATTTAGGAATAACTCCATGTCTCCAAGACCAATGAGTGCCCACGAATCTCTGGACCACAACTTTACTCTCCATCGTAGACAATTCCGGAACAATTCAAGGTCCCCCAACTCTAGGAGTGGTTATGATCGCCCTGAGGTCGATCCTGAAGGGGGGGGTACTGTAAGGAATCGGGGGCCACGTCCCTTGTGGTGTGACCCCTCCTTACCCACTACCAGTACTGCAGCGGCTGCTGCCCCTGCCCCCTGTCGCCACCCATGCTGCCGCCCAGTGCATACCTTGAACTCTGCCGTCGCCATCTTGGATTCTGGCACTGGTGTTACAGACTCTCAGCTGTGCTCCACTACTTCCTGGTCTCTCAGCCACTCACGAGCAGCTCCTCGACACGCCTCCACCATGCCCCTCGTCCGGATTGGTCACTGTCGCTTTAAATATTCTGCTTTGGCTTCACTTCCTTGCCGAGCATAGATCCTTATGGGATGTTACCTGTGTTTCTGCCACAAGCCTTGTTCTTTCGTTACGTATCTCTGTTTTTGTTCCAGTTCGTTGTACTCGTCCAGTTTCCTCCAGGCCTGCTGCTGCTACGCTGAGTTCCTGAGTTCCTGGTTCTTACAGACCTGCTTCGGTTGCGCTGTAACACGGGGTTACTAGTGCTGCCTGGCGGTGTGCCTATTGCGGTCAGTCTTCCCTCTCCTAGACCGGAGCCATGGGTCGTGGACGCCACTCGCGTAAACCTCGTTTCCGACCTGCAGCGATTGCGCTGACGCAAAAGGACCAGCTTGATTTCCTGTTGCCGACTCCCTGCTTGAACTACGACTACCCGGATATCTCCTACCCCAACTCTGGCTTGCCCAACAACTATGCTGTTATCTCCAGTCCTGAACCCGGCCTGTTTGACTATGAACTGCGCACTCCGGACCAGTCTGCGCGGTATAAGGTCGGTGATTTCATAACCCAGCCTCAGCCCCGCGGTCCGGTCCCGGTTTGTGGCGAGCACAATCGTGACAGAACCCCATCGGAACCCGTGATTGCTCGGATCGAATCTTGTCCATGATATCAAAGGAGTTGGCGGACACAATAAGTTTAGAGGGAATTATCGTCTCTATCTGCTCTTCAGACCTATCCTCTGCAAGGAACTGTCAAGACAGGGCATCCGCCTTCAAGTTTTTGGAGCCAGGAATGAAGGAGATGAGGTAATTGAACCGTGAAAAGACTAGTGCCCAGCGGGCTTGTCGAGCGCTCAAACGACGTGCCCCTTCTAAGTAGAGAAGGTTCTTATGGTCTGTGAGTATGGTTATGGGTGTCTCCGTGCCTTCCAAGAGGTGTCTCCATTCTTCTAATGCCAACTTGATTGCCAAGAGCTCCCGGTTACCGACATCGTAATTCCGTTCTGCGGAAGAGAATTTCTTCGAAAAGAAGGCACATGGGTGTAACCTGGCTAAGGGAGAAGTCCTTTGGGACAGGACAGCACCAGCCCCGATGTCAGAGGCATTCACTTCCAGAGTAAATGGAAGTTTAGGGTCTGGGTGGGTGAGGATAGGGGCAGACACAAAAGCCTTTTTTAGAAGATTAAATGCCCGTATGGCAGTTTCGGACCATGATGAGGGATCTGCACCTTTCTTGGTTAGAGCAGTGATGGGCGATACCGTAGAAGAAAAATTGCGAATGAAGCACCGGTAATAGTTTGCAAAACCTAGAAAGCGTTGCACGGCTTTGAGGGTGGTCGGACGGGACCAGTCCAAAATGGCCTTAAGTTTCTCTGGATCCATATTGAAGCCGGAATCAGAGATACTGTAATGTATCCCAGAAAGGCGACGGACGTCAGATGGAACTGGCATTTCTCCAATTTCGCAAAGAGATGGTTCTCCCTGAGACGTAACAGCACCTGTTGGACGTGTTTGATGTGTTCTTGGGTGGATTTAGAAAAGATTAGGATGTCGTCTAAGTAGACGATGAGGAATTTGTTAAGAATGTCCCGGAAAATCTCATTGACAAAATCCTGAAAGACTGCTGGTGCGTTGCACAGACCAACCGGCATGACCAGGTATTCATAGTGACCGTCATGGGTGTTAAAAGCAGTCTTCCACTCGTCCCCCTCACGTATCCTTACTAGATTGTAGGCGCCTCTTAGATCCAGTTTAGAGAAAATAGTAGCTCCCTGAAGGCGGTCGAAGAGTTCCGATATCAAGGGCAGCGGGTAGCGGTTCTTGTGCGTGATGTTATTCAAACCCCGGTAATCGATGCATGGACGAAGAGAACCGTCCTTCTTTTTTACGAAAAAGAAGCCTGCTCCGACTGGGGAGGAAGATTTTCGGATGAAACCCCTCTCTAAATTCTCTGCAATGTAAGTGTTCATGGCTTTAGTCTCTGGGAGAGAGAGGGTAGGATCGTCCCCTGGGAAGAGCTGCCCCGGGCAGCAGGTCAATCGGGCAGTCGAAAGGTCGGTGCGGAGGTAGAACCTCGGATCGTGCTTTGTCGAACACATCGCGGAATTCCAAATACACAGAAGGCAAGGAGTCGACCTTCTGTGGCAGGGTACACAACCCACCAACCTTCTGGAATATCTTAGTACAGGTCTTGGCACATGGAGCCCCCCACTGGATGGGTTCCCGATCTGTCCAGTCGATGCGAGGATTATGGACTTGGAGCCAAGGAAGACCCAGAATCAACTCAATGGAGGGAGTGTGGATAGCATCGAGGGTAATGATCTCCGTATGAAGGTCAACGAACTGCAGTAGGAGAGGTACCGTCTGTAGCGTGATGAATGCCGGCTGTAGGGGTCGACCGTCAATGGCCTCCAGACCAACTGGCGTCCTCTTACTGATAAGTTGAATATTGTTCCATCTAGCAAAGTTTTGATCGATGAAATTGCCTGTGGAACCGGAGTCTATGAACACCCGTGCTTGAGTATGAAACCCCTCACCAGACAGGGTTACTGGCAACAGTATCCTGGTGGGAAGGACATCTTTGATGATGGGAGAGAGGGACAGTATTCCCAACGACACTCTCCGGGATCTCATTGGGAGTTGGCGTTTCCCGGCTTGTGGGGACACTGGAGTACTAAGTGACCGGAATTGCCACAGTACATGCAGAGACCGGCATTGCGCCGGCGTTGTTTCTCGGCAGAAGACAGCTTATTACCTCCCAACTGCATTGGTTCCGGGACGTCCCAGGATGGAGGTGTTGGAGGCACGAACAATGGGGCAAGAGGCCTTGAAACCCGTTGACGGTAGCGAGAACGTTCAGTCCTCCGCTCCTGCAGACGCTGGTACACCCGAGTGCACAGACCGCTCAAATCCTCTAGCTCAGTGGGACGTTCCCGCGCCGCGTGTTCATCCTTTAGGGGTTCTGACAGGCCTTGCCAAAAGGCCGAAGATAGTGCTTCATTGTTCCATCCCGTCTCAGCAGCAAGGGTGCGGAACTCCACAGCGTACCGGGCGACTGAACGATCTGCCTGGGTTATGTGGTGGAGTGAAGAAGCTGCCGTTAATTGCCATGCGGGGTGTCGAAGACTTCGGAACTCATGGGTGAAGAGGTCGATGTCCTGTGGGATGGACCCTTGTTGTTCCCAGATGGGAGAAGCCCAGGCCAGCGCCTCGTCGGTGAGAAGAGCCACGATATAGCCGACCTTAGAAATGGAAGAGACAAAACGAGAGGGCGAGAGTCGGAATTGGATGAAACATTGATTAAGGAAACCCCTACATCTTTGGGGATCCCCAGCATAGCATTTGGGAGCAGGAATACGGGGTTCCAAAGCAAACAGAGATGCTGGAAAGGCTGTTGCGGAGGCTGTGGGAGCCATGGGTGAAGGTTCCCGACTGGAACTCGGACTTGAACGGTAAGGGAATGAAGGCTCTGCTGAAACATATCAATCCGCCTATCAGCTTGTTCCAGATAAGTCTCTTGCCTGGTGAAGAGATTCGTGTGGGAATTTAAAGTACGTTCCACCTCAGCGGGGTCCATGTTTGTTGAGCTGAGCATAATGTCAGGATGAGCTCACCACAAACGAGGCGGGACCGCGGTGCTGAGGTGGGATAGGATATAACGCCACCCACAGCCACGAGGGCACGTCTTGAGAGTAGAGTGGTCTGGGAGTCCGAGTCGGGGCAGGAGAGGTACGGATGGTAGAGGGTGCTGATCGCCAAGTCCGGGGTTAGAGAGAGGGACGTAATCGTTTACCATTTGCCGGGTTCGGGGTGCCAGAGGTGCGGAGAGTCGTATTGCCGTATGCCAAGTTCGGGATGCCAGAGGTGCGGATAGTCATAGAGGAAGCCGGTTCGGTACACGAGGAAGACTGCAAAAAAAGACGGGACAAGACAGGACTATGGAGGCAGAGAGTGATGAGAACAACTGGTTCTATGCTCAGCCGACGAGTTAGTGAAACTGTAGGGTATATATGGGCGAGAGGACCCAATGGCAGCGCAGCAAGGTGGGGGGGTGTGGAAGGGCCAGGCTACGGCAGGGATAGGTCCAGCATGAGTCCCAAGGGAGGAGCAATAAAGCCCAGTAGTAAGGTTGTATTTAGTAGCAGCAATATTTTGAGGTACTGTGCCTTTAAGGGGCTGGTGTGCCTCCGTGTGGCCGCGCCTACGTGTAGCAGCGCTTGCGGGAGCGTGACCGGGCATACCCGCAGGACCAACCCTTGAAGAGGAGCATTGGCGCGCGTGCCCACTTGGAACTTCGATCGGCGTCTTGTAGGAAGGCTGCCTGTGTGCCGCAGGAGGACCCGGCGAAGCTGCAGGTGAGTTGAGAGCACGCCGAGAGTGGCGTGACTCCCGGATCCTTACACATGGGTATTGAGTCAGTAGCACCTAGACAAGGCACTCCAGATAGGGAGACTTTCTTATTGAGACGTGAAGCATTCTGGATACATGCTTTAAATACCAGCAACGGTATGGGTCTTAATGAACAACAGAATTTAAAATGCTTCCTTAATAGAAGGTAATTTTTTGTCTTTCTACAGGCATATTTGATCTTGCACCATCCATGGACTCTGCACTTACCTGTTGGGAAGATTATCCTTTTTGTGTGTTTTTTTCCCTTTTTTTCTTCCCTTCTTTTTTTCCCCTTCTTTTTTCCCCTCCTTTTTTCCGCTCCTTTTTTTTCCCCCTCCCTCCCGCCATGCACAAGAAGCAGCTCGTTAGACCGGATGCTGAATGGGATAAGTGTGGATATCCCCGGGAACTCTATTGTGCTGGCAAAGATAGATCTGCTTCTGGAAACAATGCTAAATGGGGAGCAACGGATGCTACATATGGATCAACGGATGATACATATGGATCAATGGATGCTAGGGATGGATCGACGGATGGAGAAGATAGAGGCTGACATAGCGGGTATACATCATTTGCTCGGTGTTAATGCCCCTGTTTCCCCGACGCCGGAGCAGGGGGGTGACATGGATGTGATGAATGGGAGCATCGACCCCCTTCTATCACCAAGCGCACCCCTCCACCAGAAGATGTAGTGTACATGTATGCCGTTGAGGAGAACATGACAACCCCGTCAAGACCACGCCAGGAGACAACACGGCGACCAAGACCGGTGGAAAGCTTCCTCCCAGACAACCTACCATCGCCCGTCGCCTCAAGCACACCCGCTCCCAGAAGACCTACATTCGCTCGCATCGATACAGTGCCCGACATCACCCTGTGCGATCTGCCACCGGCACTCAGGGAGAAGTATAGGGTGAAGAGTGCTGGTGCACCCCACAAGTATGCCTTGTTACTTTTTAAGCACCATGTTCCCTACTCCTTGTACTGGGACTGGGCCTTCAGAGTGAACTACGACGGAAATCGCGTAAAAAAGGCGCTTCCTGACAATTTAAGAAAGAACATTCTGGATGAAATGCGGCGCTTTTATCCAATTACAGATCCTGTAATGAAAGGCGTTCGAGACTGCATTAATGGCGTTTTGCGCCAATCAAGGAATCGGCCATGGACGGACAATGTGGTGGACTTTCTGGTTTAATCACGGGAACTGTAAGACCATACTGTTGTGCTGAACTGTGCTGTACATGTTTTGACCTGCTGAACTTAAATAAAGGAGATGTTTTGACCTGCTGTACTGTATTTAACTTACTGTTTTAACTTGCTGTATACACACACAGGACCTGCACAATTCCAGTCCCTGATGGCCACAAACGGGCACGGTTTTCAAGGTTGTCCTGAAAACCGGGCCTATTTGCTGCCCACGAGGACTGTACTGGTGCAGGCCTGACTGACTGTTTTGCACACCATCCCACTGTACTGTATATGTTTTTTTAATAAAGGAGATGTTGCGTTTTGTATACTGTATTTTATGAATAAAGATTTTTTTTAATCACAGGTAAGACCTGTTGTGCTGAACTGTATGGTACATGTTTTGACCTGCTGTACTTAAATAAAGGAGATATTGTTGTGTGTTTTTTAACTTGTATTTATACAGAAATGTTTTAACTTGCTGTACACACACACAGGACCTGCATAATTCCAGTCCCTGAGAGCCGCAAACAGGCACGGTTTTCAAAGGTTACCCTGAAAACTGGGCCTGTTTGCTGCCCTCGAGGACTGTACTGGTGCAGACTGTTTTGCACACCATCCCACAGTATACTGTATGTTTTGACTTGTCGTTCTTTAATAAAGGAGATGTTGCGTTTTGTATATTTTATGAATAAAGAATTTGTTTTTAAAACATGACTGTAAACCATACTGACTGACTAAATGTTTTTACTTTCTATACATAAATGTTTTCACAACTGTAGCAGTAAACCATACACCTGTTGATGTTTTGAATTGCTGTGCACTTAAAATGTTTCTACATTGTGCAGTATTTGTAAATAAATGTTTTTGTGCTTACTCCACCAATAAAAGAACATGTTGATTTGTTTTACATTGTTCCATTGGCTCCTTTGCTACTGTAACAAAATACAGTGTTTCTAGAATGTCGAGGCATACTGCACTGTATACTGTAGGCATGCTCAGTATAAGAGGATTAAAAAAAATAGAAGACGGGGTGCATGCGCGACGGGAACGGAGATGGAGGCTTGAACTGAGTGCTCCACGACCCACCGGCGGCAATTAAATAAAAATCGATCGCAAAACTCAACTTAAGCGCAAATAAATAGCGGCACCCGTTATAACTAAACGCACAGCACAAAAGTAAATGGCGGCTACCAGGAAAAAAACAAAGCAGAGAAGGTAGATGTACGCACTTACTTTGTGGGGGCCAAAAAGCCCAGGGAGACAGACAGCATGGCGGCATCGGACTCAGACTCCGCACCGGAGCTGGAGGTGGCGGCGGACGACCCGACAGGCGCTATGAAGAGGGAAATTGCACAGCTCCTCTCCGACCTCAAAACCTTTTTCAGGGGGGAAGTGGAACACCTGCGGAAAGATATCCTAAGCATTGGGACCCGCACGAACGACTTACAGGAGAAAGTGGAGGAGTCCACAAGATGTCAAAAGGAGACAGACTCCAGGGTCACCTTGAACGGAAGGTGGCTGAACTAGAAGAACGCCACGAAGATAGCGAAAATCGAGACAGGCGGAACAACCTAAGGGTTAGGGGGATCCCTGAGGAGATCCAAGACCCTGAAGCAATGCTCAACAGATGGATGACCTCCATAATGCCGGGAAAGACAGAGGCGGAGCTGGTTATGGACCGGTGCCACCGGGCATTGAGGGCCCATCCACTGCCTAACAACCCACCCAGGGATGTAGTCTTGCGCCTGCACCACTTCACCACTAAAGCAGAGATCTGCAAAATCACCAGGGCCACCCCTACAGTGAAATTTGAGGGAGTGGAGATGGCCATCTTCCAGGACATTTCCCCGATCACACTAATCAGACGCCAGGCCCTCCAACCTGTTACCAGAATCTTACGGGACAAAAATGTAAGATATAGATGGGCCTTCCCCTTTGCCCTGATTGTGGTGCAGCATGGCCGGTCCCATGTCCTCAAGCACTTGGCAGATGGTCCGGAGTTCCTGAAAAGATTGGATCTACCCAACACGCTGCAGATGGATGCCCCTGGAGAACGTCCTCCACGACAGACAGAGTGGGAAAAAGTGGGCTCCCCAGCCGGCCATCGCCAGGATAAGCCAAGACCCTCAAGACCTGCCTGAAGGCTGAGCGCCATGCCTGATGACTGCATGCCCCTGTGCCACCCCCCATCCCCCTACCGGCGGTTCGAGACCAGACGGTCAAGTCCCTGCAGCAAACTAGGAGAAGGCAGGGGGAAAAAAGGGGAAAAGAAATCTCAATACTCACCAAAATGGCTTCCTGCAAAGATCCGCGGGACAAGCTGCAGAAGAAGCGCCAAAAGAGAATGGCGGACGCAGTTTGGGCGCGAAACTCGGGAGCTCCGGTCGGCTCCACCCTCGGGACACACCTCCTTCCTTGGCTGCTCGCAGGCGGATATGCGCACTGGACCCGGATGACGTCAGGGGGCAGTCCCTCGCAGAGCCCCGTCGCAGGGGAAGTGACGTCAACAGCGGTGCCTGCAAGGCAGGAGGGAGACTGGCGTCTGATACTGAGAGACAGCAGAGGCAGCCGGGGGATCCGCCGGGGGGGGGGGAGGGACTCCTCAGGGGGGTGCGCGAATTCCCCCGCTGGGGAGAGGGGCTGAGAACACATTAGTCACAAGCTTACTTTAGTTTAAAAGTTTTGCCAGTCAGTTATAGACCCTTGAAGTCGGAAGGCGGCAACAACTGAAGATATATTTTAGTTAACTAGCTAAGTAGTTGAGTTCTTAGCATACGTTTATGCATATAATTATAACAAGATAATGTTAGCACTGCCGGCGGGGGGGGCGGGTGATAGCCCTTATCCCTACCTGTTGGCATGTGCCCTTGGGGCTGGACTACGGCCTTAAGCCACAGCCCGGTCAAAGACCTGGGAATCCGTGATCTGGAAGGTATCCCGCAATCACAGACAGAAAAGTGGGAGCACCCAGAGTACCGGCAGTTTTCCCAGGCAGTAAACCATAGGTCAGTTAGGGCCAAGATGGTTTTCTTTGTACTTGTTACAAGGCTTTATGTTTCCTGTCATTTCCCTATGTGTTTTCCCTCCCCCTGCCCAGGTTTCCCAAAAGGAGGTTTCACAGAGTCAAGAGATCAGCAACACCACTACTGGTATCCACAGAAAATCCAAGGCACGGGTAGGAGGCAAACGCACCGCACCCACAAAGATTCACTACACACACAAACATGGCTCTGAAGTTCCTATCACAAAATGTTAAGGGTTTCAATTCCCCTCAAAAACGTAGAATCGCCTTTGCAGAATTCAAGCGTAGGTAAACAGATGTTCTCTTTCTTCAAGAGACGCATTACTGCTCTAACAAAAACCCAGGGTTTATAGACAAAAATTTTAGGAGGTTCTATCTCGCCTCAGCCAAAGAAAAGAAAAAAG
Source organism: Ascaphus truei (assembly GCF_040206685.1). Lineage (NCBI taxonomy): Eukaryota > Metazoa > Chordata > Amphibia > Anura > Ascaphidae > Ascaphus > Ascaphus truei. Next base: position 297,238,193 of record NC_134484.1, read on the forward strand.
GGGTTGCCATTTTACTCCACAACAAAGTCCCGTTTGAGCTGGAAAAAATAAAACGTGACCCAGAAGGTAGATATATAATACTAGTGGGCCTACTGCAGCAATGTAGAGAACCTTTGGCATGCGTATATGCCCCATGTGAAAAAGATCCCCAGTACTTTGAAGAATTTTTTCTTAAACTCCAACAATGGGCAGTGGGAAACATAATATTAGCGGGAGACTTCAATAAGGTTCTAGATCCGTGAATAAACAGATCTCCGAGACAGGAAAAAGTGAGACAAACAGGGGCCACAGCTCTCTTAGAGGGGCTGAGACGAGGATGTTTAGTTGACATATGGCGGGAACAGCACCCGGGCGAGCGTACCTATACATTTTACTCACACCCACACGACAGCTATAGTAGACTAGACCACTTCTTTGTGTCGAGCAGAATGGTCCCACAAATCACCGACACTCTGATCCATGACATCTCATGGTCGGACCACGCATCAATCGAGCTACGATGCACTCAAATTAGGCCGGTCAGCCCGGGAGCAAATTGGAAATTAAACGAGTCCCTGATTAAGATCCCTGAATTAGCCCAGACAGTTAAAGACGAGATTAGGCAATTTTTCGCCACTAATACAGGCACAGTGGAATCTCACATTACACTGTGGGAGGCTCACAAGGCCACGATGCGAGGAATGCTGATTAGTCTCGCAGCAAGACGGAAAAAGCAGACGGAAACAAAATTGACACAACTATATAAGAGGTTACATGAGCTCTCTATACTACATAGCCGATCAGGTAGAGGGGACATTCTTAAGGAGCTGAAGGATGTAAGGATAGAACTTAACCAACTCCTCACATTCCAGGCCGAGGGAGACCTGAGTTGGACCAAGAGGAAATTCTTTGAGAAAGCCAACAAGCCGGAAACTATGCTAGCTAACAGGATCAGGAATAGGCAACCAAGTTATAATATACAGGCCATTAAAACTAAAACGGGGGAAATGTCCTCCAACCCTAAACGCATAGTGGAAGAGTTTAGGCTTTATGAACAGCTCTATAATGGGGAGAAGGCGACACACAACCCAAAAACGAACAAATTATTACAGATCTTCTTAAAGGAGGCAGCCCTACCTAGACTAAACAGACTTGAGCGCGAGGCAATTCAGACTGATTTCACTCTGGAGGAACTGACCGCGGTCATCAAGAGTCTCAAACCCTCTAAGGCCCCGGGAGCTGACGGGTTTTCTAATTTGTATTACAAAAAATTTATCGGGGTTCTAGCACCGCACATGCTCAAGTTATTTAACGGAGTCTTGGCGGGGGAACCCTTTTCGGACCAGATGCTCCAGGCGTCGATATCTATAATTCATAAGAAGGACAAAGATCCCACAAACTGTCAAAGTTACAGGCCGATATCCTTAATAAATTCGGACGTTAAGATATACTCCAAATTACTGGCCAATAGATTGGGCGCGATCCTGCCAAGGCTTATCCACCCGGACCAGGTTGGCTTTATTAGAGATAGACAAGCGGCCGACAATACTAGAAGGATAATAGATATCATTAATTACATTAATGCCAACGGGGTCTGAGGTATAGTGCTAAGTTTAGACGCGGAGAAGGCCTTCGACAGGATTGACTGGCCATACATGGAGTCCACGCTTGGAGCATTTGGGTTTGGAGGCAAAATTCTAGGGGAAATAAAAGCATTATACACAACACCGACCGCCAGGGTGATCCACCAGGGCTTTCCGTCAGAGTTGTTTAAAATCAAAAGCGGGACCAGACAGGGCTGCCCACTCTCGCCCTTTTTGTTCGCCCTATGCGTGGAACCGTTAGCGGCACACATACGTCGCAGTCCCAATATTTCGGGAATACAAATCCACTCCCAAGAGCATAAAATCGCTCTATATGCAGATGACATCATATTGTCTCTGACAAAACCGCTTACCTCGTTGCCCAATCTGTTTGCTCTACTGGAAAAATTTTGTAGAATCTCCGGTTTTAAGATAAATCAATCTAAATCGGAGGCACTAAATCTAAACATCCCAAGAGAAACAGAGAAATTAATAGAAATTAACTTCCAGTTTAAATGGCAGTCCAAAGCTATAAAATACTTAGGGATATATCTAACCAAACGTAACTCCAATCTATATCAAGAGAACTACCCGAGATTACTAAGAGCCCTCACGAAGGAACTAAAAGATTGGTCTGCATACGGAATATCCTGGATTGGCAGAATCTAGTGTGTGAAAATGAACCTCCTCCCTAGAATACTATACCTGTTCCAAACTCTTCCGATACCTGTAGTGCGATCAGACATTAAAGAATTGCAGAACGCAATTACAAGATTCATTTGGAAAAACAAAACACCGCGGGTAAAAATGTCAATTATGCAAAGACCTCGGGAAACTGGGGGCCTAGCAGTACCGAGCTTGATGGCATATTACAAAGCGGCACAACTATGCCAAATTACACAGTGGCACGGTGACCCGGAGCAGAGGCGATGGGTGGCACTGGAGAGGGAGGTGTGCGCCCCGCTAGAGCTTAAGGACCTAATTTGGTATCCTAAACCTAGATTAAAAGAATTGAGGGATCCGCTGACCTCGGTGCTTAACTCTCTCGGTCTGGGATGCGGCTAAAAATAATCACTCATTGACCTCAAAACATACTCTGATGACTCCCCTGTATGGAAATCCAGACTTTGCTCCAGGGCTGGTTGATAAGAACTTCACACGTTGGCAGAGACTGGGGTTGCGAAGACTAAAAGACCTGGACGGACGAGACACGATTAAGCCATTTGATCTAATACAGTCAGAAACGGACCTACCCAACACAGAATTTCTTAGATACCTCCAGGTCCGGGCATTCTATACCAAACACTTGAATAGACCACCGCTAACCAATTTTGAGAAGCTCTGTGATCGGGGAACCGATACACGGGGACTCATATCTGCTCTTTACAGAGAAGTGGTAAGGGTGGACATTGACAGCTCACATAAAACCAGGTTCATGGCACAATGGGAGACTGACCTGACAGGACCGTTAGACGACGATGACTGGACAGCAATCTTTAAAGCGGCGGCCAGTAGCTCGATTTGTACGACATTGAAGGAGAACTCATATAAGGTATTAATGAGGTGGTATCTCACCCCAGTTAGATTGGCAAAATTCGTTGCGGGAGCTTCCCCACTCTGTCCCAGACAGTGTGGGGAACGGGGAGACCTGGTGCACATGTTGTGGTCTTGTCCACGACTCATACCTGTCTGGACAGAAATCAGAGATTGGCTACAGAGGATATTTTTGGGCCTCAAAATTCAACTAGACCCATGGGTGTTCCTGTTAGGTAAGCCCACAAATGAGGTCTCTAGATCAGGAAACAAATTAATAGCACATTTTGCTACGGCAATGAGGTGCGAGACCGCAGCACTGTGGAACCAGAATGCAATTCCATCAATAGATAAAATCCGGAACAGAATTTGGTTTGCTTGCCAGATGGAAAAGTTGACGAGTCTGGTCAACGACACTGGCTCAAATTTCCAAAAAGTCTGGTCGCTATGGTTGGCGCAGACGGATATCCCAGGGATGAGCAATGCCTCCGTCTGGCTTTGATAGAAACAGATGGGTTCTCCTTCAAGGACGGACCAAAAACGCAGGAGATATGACGCTAACACTAAGCCTAAGGCAGATCAAGGTAGCCTATGCGCACCCCCCTGACCCCAAGCCAGGTGCAGTACGGTCATAGATAGAACTGAACCCACAGTGCCGGCATAAGACCAGTGAAGAACAAGACTAAAGTTACCTCCTTTACACCACCTTCCCAGTCCCCCCCCCTGCATCCCTCCCCTCCCCATTACCCCAATTTCTCTCGTCTACCCCCCCCCATGTTTGTCTAGATGTTGTCTGTCCAACAGTCTATTAAATGGTACCAATGTGATACTTGTATGTAATACCCTTGAAAAACCAATAAAAGAAAGTTAAAAAAAAAAAAAAAAAAAATAGAAGACATTCTGTACTGTACTGTATGTACTGGCACTGTATACTGTAGAAGACACATAGGGGCCTATGCAGAGAGCAGCGAATTTGAAAAATGGCGAATTTATTAAAAAGTAGCTTTTTTGGAGAGTTTTATTCTCCATATGCAGAAAAGTGCGAATTCTGCTATGTTTAACATGGATGCGTCTGGCGAGTTTAAATTGGCGAGATGCGCGCTTCAGAAACTTGTAAAAACAAATGCGCGCCTTTTTTTTTCCCTTTGCAATGGCCACGAGCGGCCGCTTCTTGCCAATTTTTTCTGGCGAGGGAAAAAGGAGACAATAGCGCCATTTTATTGGGTGCGAACAGCCGCTAGATGCCGTTCGCGGCTCTCTGCATTAGGATATTTGTAAAACTGGCGAGATTGAGGTTTTCGCCAGCCGCGAGGCGAGTTTTACAAATAGAAAATAAAAATTGGCGCGTTTTTCGGAAATCTCCATTTTCTGCTGTTTTCTGCGCGATTATCTCCAAAAAATGGCGAATTTCGAAAATTCGCTGCTCTCTGCATAGGCCCCATAATGTATGTACAGTACTGTGATACATGTAGAATAAATGCATAGTTTTTATTTTTTCGGGTTTATTACACAGTATACTGTATATAAAAAGTATTGTATACTGTACGGCCGGAAAACATCAGCATACTGTTTCAGGTACAGTATTCTATCCTAATCAATAACTAACGGCCACTAAACTGTAGGCTCCGGCACGTGGGTTTTTAAATCCGATTCAGCAATGTGCAGGCATTGTTACACAAAGCGATATTATCCATCGAAATCCCTCCATTAGCCATTTTCTTTTCTGAGGAAAAACAAAAAGAAAAGTTTTACAGTAATGGTCAGCCCCCTAAAGAAGTTCCCAGCCAGTCCCACCAATAATTTTCTCGGGGGGCGTCTCCTGTTCACATGCGCATGCGCCTACCGTCGATGTAATGACACGCATATGCGTTTCAAGAAGGTTCCAATGCGCATGTTCCTAGCGTTCCACCAATTGTTCAGTATCTGCAGTACAGTACTGTAGAAGCCGCTCAGCCAATGATATTGCTTACAAGAGAATCGCTTGACTTTTGAATCGCACCGATATTGATACTGTATTGTCAAAATAAAAAAAACACAGAAAATAATACGGCAACAATACTCACCATAGAATTTCCCATTCAGCTGGCGCCGGCGCCGGTCCACTGCCAGTCCAGTGTTCTTGATCATCCACGTCGATAGTTTGCAGCGGGACTAGTCCACCTGTAGTCAGCTGATGAGGCTGGAAATTGCTTAGGTACATGCAAGCTTGATCGAAACTGCACGCAAAATCCGACTCGGGCTCAGGGTTGTCACTGACGGTGGGGCCGTTATCGGAAACCGGTGCCGGTGCATTGCTTGGCAGCGACTGTCGTTTCTTAGTTGGTTTTAACACGACCCTTCGCCTTTTGCCGTCTGCATGATCATAGATACAGGAAAACGCCGTGATACACACCAATACCCTCCAACAAATTGTGGCTCAATACGATAAAAACGGGGATCGCTACATAACCTTTTCCTTATTGCACGCTTCCACGTATGAGGAGCTGGCAAAAATTTGTAAAGGTCATAGTTTTCGATAAAATACTGATAAATTTGAACAACTGTTGCCATCTTATCATCTGTTGCATTAATCGCGGCCCATATCAAATACGCGTAACTTCTGTCGGGTTTTTGGAAAACGGGCTTGTGACAGGGTAAATAAAAGCCACCAGCTATATGCCTGGCAGACATATGTTTAGCCTACAATACAGCAGTGACTAGGTTAACCTCAGCTGGGAACCTCAGGACAATTAGTTGGATCCCAGCTGCCTAATCAAGGTGTGTTAAAAACCCCAGGCTGTAGACACATGCTGCTGGCTGTTGAGGAGAGAGGAGTAAGTTACTGAAGAGATTACTGATACAAAGTCTGTGAGCACAGTAGATAAATTATGAACTGTCTGTCCCCTGCATAGAAAAGGGTAGCTGCCTTATTTTTAGACTGCTAAAGAGAAACTGTTTTGTTTTGTCTGCTGAAGAAAAAGCCATTTTTTTCCTTTTGTTTGCTGATGAAAAGCTATTTTTGTTTTGTGTGCTGTATATCTTTTGAGGCTAAATAAATAAGCCTTGTCAAGAAACCCGCGTGTGTAGTTGCATGTACCCTGCAACAGGGCTGCACTTGAACACTCATGGCGGGCGACAGGTCTCTGGAGAATACTGTAACCAAAACTGGTCTTTGTCTTTCTTTAATATGAAAAGCCTAAATTGATACATTTTTGCAACCTCTTCCTTAAGTCTCAAGGCCAAGTTACAATAGCACACTGTGGTATCTTTTTTAAACGAAACACCTGAAAGTCGACACATTACTGAAGCGCATGCGCATAACAATTCATGAATATCTGCCATCTGGTGGACACGCGAAGAATTGCAACCTATTAAATCCGAACCATTCTCAATAAATGCATCAACCGCGCGTCAACCGCGCATGACCCATGGCTGAGAACGCAAAATTAATGCAGCATGCTCCAGGTGAAGTGCGCCGCATTCCAGGAAAAAGCCAGGGAAAAACCGGCGATGTGTTAGACTCAGATGAGCCGCAGCAGTACGTTACAATACAAAAAGTGAGAATATTTTTGTATTTTACTTGTAGCACTTTTGTATATTTGTTTTATGTTTCCGTTATCCATTGTACAGATTTGATGGTGTCCTATGGAGGCCATCACTTTGGGAAGTTGCACCTAACTCTTTGCATGATTATACTTTTTAGTAATATTTATATAGGAGTGCGCTGCCAAATTTGTCTATACTCTTCATTTCAGCAACCACGGTGCTTGCTGAATAAGTCTGACAGCGACTTACAGTTTAGCGTGTTATGTACTTCCTCATATCAATAGTCTTCGGGTGTGTTAGTTATAGGTGGAGTTCTTAAGAGCAAGGTGTGGTCTCTAATTCATGTGCTCAATATTATTTTTATACAATTTAGTAGTCAATGATCATATAGAACTAGCGCTCAAAATAATTATTTTATTGTACAAAATCATAAATTAAAGAAATGCTGCTCAATGTTCTGTCCCCATGGAGACTTTGTCGAGGAGACCATATAAAGCATAAATATTTATACTATGTTAAAGCAGAAGAACTAATGAATGTATTTGTTACTAGACTACAGTACTGTAAGGAGTACGACATCAAATATTCGACAATATACCACAAAGGAAAATGTTCTTACTGAATAATGAGAGAGAGAGAGAGAGAATGAAATAAAATGAAGGAAAAAAATAATCATATAGGTATATAGTTCCGCAAATTTACTACACACTTTTTGTATTAACAGGTTTTTCTTCAACACTGTGATGTCGGCTGTTCTTGGCATCCTTTTAATGGTTATGGTGATCCTTTATGTCTTCGTACAACATTTTGTGAACCCTGCTGAACTTCGCATGTCTCCACAATTTGAAAGTAATGCAAGCTTAAATCACTTTAATATATGCATGGCTATGTAGGTAGATACTTACATATGTTCAAGTTCCATAAAAATGCTGGAGAACACATGTATATTATTATTTATAACGCACATGTGTAACTATGTATTTAACGCTTCACGAAATAAATGTTAGAAGGGAGTTGTAACACAATAAGTGCATCAAACCTTTTCAGAAGCAACACTTGCCAAACGGTTATTTATTTTTATCTTTAAGTGTGCTTTGGAATTGCAAAAAAAAAGTACTGCTCTTTTTCCAATATATCAAATTAGTGAGAGGCACATTTTCTAGGGTAAATGAAAGCTCATTTGCATACAAAAATTAGCAAAGGGTAAATAGTTGCAAGAAAAGTGCTGAAGGGCCTGTGTTTTTTTATCCGCCTTTCTCTAATCTGGTTGAAGCTTTTTCCTTTTCCAAGGAATACATTGAATAGCAATATATACCCCCTTATAATCACAAGAAAGAGGCTTTATAACTACAGTGATCATATTGGCATGTACACTGCTAGGCTAACAAAGGGGTTAATGCTGTTAGGATAACTAAGGAATTAATGGCACCTTTCTTATAGAGTGCTTTATTCTATGCACCTATTATTGTATAGATTATTGTTTTACTTTCAGCATTGCTGACATACCTACCTATCAGCCCTTGTTGGTTAATGGTATAAATGAAGGCCTTGTTAGATGGATGTTTTTGGTGTCATAAAGTGGTCCAATAAGGAGATTGTCCCGGGGTGGGAGATTAGACCCCATGGGGAGAAATGGGTACATACCCTTTGGTTGTCATGGTTACAAAGATATACATTAGTGCATGCTTTCATGACCATTGCGGTTACTAGGCTGCGGTCCCAGTCAGCACTGTGGCACGTGCGCCCGGAGAGGGGGGCGGCGCGTGCACAACGCTACACTGTGATCTGCGGTCCTGGGAGAGAGGGAGAGTTTGCGACGGGAGGGGGCGTGGCTGGGGGTTTGCAGGGGCGTGGCCATGACCTCACACGGCTGGTTCGCCCTCATTGGCTGAGCCGCCGGTGTGGGCGGGGCTACACCTCCGTCGCAAAGTCAATTTCAGTGTCTTTGAAAAATCTTGTCGCCGCACGGCTGCACCTTCCACGCGAAGGTGTGTGCTGGGCCCAGCCCCATTGAGGGGCGGTGCTTGTACACAGCGCACGACTGGGACTGCAGCTTAAGAAATTAATACAGTATTATGTGTGTAGATATTATTTCAATTTATTGGGGCCAATTAGGTTTTCTGTATGACAGTTAACTCTGCTTGTTGGCTATCCTGCATGTACTATATGGGGAAAAAAGTTAGCCATGGGGCTGTGATTGTCATATTGCAGCTCTTTGAAATTTATTGAATAGAACATAGATGGTCCATTTAGAAACAATAAATCATTTACATACTAATATGCATCCTACCAAAAATACATTTACATAATTTCTCTACTACCTCTTCACATTTTATTGGATAGGGTGAAGAGGGCTTTTGGTATGTTTTCAAAATGTTTAGGCAAAAACAGCTGGAGCACATTCTCCTGGCTTTATTGAATAGGCCTCTTTATGCCAGGGTTCACTGTGCCATGATGCGGGGTAACACACCTCGATTTGGCGTTAATTGCCATTTAAGTCAATGGGCGATAATTCCAAGTAGCCTTCATAGAATGTCACAGCAGTTGGACTCAAATTTGGTGCAAAGTGTCAATCTGGGAAAGGACACGTGCTAATGGAGCCAGAGAAACAATACATTGGAAGTTTTGATTCTGGCAGTAAAGAAATCTAGTACTGTATATTTCTGGCCATCTTAATTCTCCAATTATGGCAGCATTTAAAATATCCTTTCCATTCTTTCTAGTGTAGGGAGAAAATTGATTTAATGTGTCAGTTTTAATATTCGTTCTTTTACCCTTTTAGGAGTAAAAGAAAACAACACATGGTTGGTATTTCTTCCTCTTGCTCCAGTCGAAACACCTACAGCAGGGATCCTTGCTGTTGCTGTGATCACTTTCCTATTAGGAATTGCATCTATTCTGCTTCTTGGACACCTGCTGGTATTTCATATTTATCTCTGTAAGTAAATGTGTTAAACTTGGTTTGCTTGCTTTCATTTCATATCTTCCCTTCTCTTGGAGGAGGGGGGGCGCGTCGGAGTTACTCGGATGACAGAGATATGCAACAAAATAGAAATGACAATGAAAATATATATTTTTTTCAGATGCTCATCATAACACATCTTTAACTTAAATCTTTTAACAAATGTTATGTTAAAAACTATCTAAGAGGCTTTTAGTCAATAAGGTCCAGAATCCTGAAGATCTATTTACTGTCAGAAAATGAGAACCACAAACTTCAAAGAAGCTAGAAAATGGAAGATACTACACTTAATTAAATGCATGGTACATTAAAAAATCAGTACAATGTCCATGTTTTCTTTAAACAATTTAGCAGTGAAATTGGGTTCCTCATAAAGGATTAAATAATCCTTAAAGCACCTGTTTATTTACCTATACTTATTTATGAAAAATAAATGTTTTGTATTTCCCTGGGTACACTGGATTTATGTTTCAGTTTGACACACAGTGATAGGGATAGAGGTCCGCAGCTGCAGGAGAGCCGGAGGCCCCAGCTGTGAGAGGACCGGCAGCCGGGCCTGGCCAGTGGTTGGGCCCAACTTGCAGCGCCGAGCCGCCACAGGACACAGGCTGACCAGCCACAAGTTGTCTTTTTTATTCGGGGGGGGGGGTCTTTTTTTTAATATATATTGTAAGGGTGGGAGTCTTTTTTTTTTATATGTATTGGGTGGTTGCTGACAAACCAATTGATTTGTGGTTCATGTCCAGGTGCCATATAGGTTTTTCTTCCACACAACATATTTATCCAATTGAATGAATGGCCTCTTGTATTTCTTTTTTGATTCTTGTGGCTATAAGGAATGAAAATAGTTTTATAGCCAAAACACATTAGATACAAAATTGTATAGAAACAATAAATAATAAAGGGGGAGGGGGACGCTTAATAAACTACATTTACCATATTAAAGCTGCAGTTCAAGCAATATCCTACAGTTCTGTACTATGAGAAAATACTTGTAGCATTTAAAAAATAAAATTAGACATTTTTAATGTATTATAATGTGACCAGCATTTTTTTTTTCTATAGCAACCATTTACAAAGTCAAACCCCTTCCTCTTCTGAATCGGGCTGTGGCACACCCCTGTTTCAGCCCTGCCCTCTCTCTAGCAGGGTACTAATTGTGCGCCAGGTCACATGATCTTCCATACAGAACTTTGCATCTTGCATTGGTCCTCTTCTGCTGCATTGACAGGGATCTAGTGAACCCCCAAGCCAAATTTTTGCTGATCGATCAAAGGAGAAAGGATTGATTGGCAACTTAGCTAATCACTTGTCAATGGATTGTATTGGATTGTATTGATGCACATATTGATTATTTATTTATTTTTTAAACGGCTTTAAACAGACTACTGTCCTTATTTCATTTTCACCTCCTTTTCAGTGGTGATCCAACATAGGACCATTGGCAGTGGTGCTTGCTGAGTTTACTTTGTGGAATGTGAATTCTCACGTCCCTGCTCAAGCGGAGCGCGCTCATGTGTGGGCACGCACGCTCTCCCAAGCTTGGCACTTGGGAAGTAAAAAAAAGTGTGTTTGAAGCGCGCTCAATGGGCCCCCCATGCACTCCCCACCCCCCGAGCACGCTCACAAAATCGCAGGACACTCACGCTCATGCTTGAAGAGTTGGTGACGTCATCACTACTCAAGCATGAGCGCGGTCAGCGCCAGCGGGGCCGCAGCCTAGGGCAGCAGAGAAATTCTCTCTCAAAAAAAATGAACGCTCCAAAAAATAGCTACACACAAAAGAAAGGGGCCCCTGCACAGCTAAGTAGTATGAGTGAGGTGCTCTTCTAGGTAGGATACTATCATGGAACAAGGATCACATTTCTGCCCGACCCCCCTTCTGCTTGTCAGCTCCTTAAGTTCAGCTGCAGGCATTTGTTCCACATACACACACCAGAGACTTTTACACAAGGACATTGTGGTGAAACCAGCTAACCTGGAGCTGTGCATCCACACTGCATCCTTTGCCAAAGAACCTTGGCCAAGGGACTTTGAAACCAGTGATACCGGCCAGTGTCACATCGCTATGTGGACATGGACTCTTGCATTGTTTGAGAATGTGATGTTATCTTTGTTATGAATTGGACATATGTTCCACGTATTCCAGTTATATAGTGGTATCTCCAGATACCAGACGGGGAGTATCATGGAACAAGGATCACATTTCTGCCCAACCCCCCTTCTGCTTGTCAGCTCCTTAAGTTCAGCTGCAGGCATTTGTTCCACATACACACACCATGCCTGTGTGATGTATCAATATATTGCCCTTTCTGCCTGTGAGCAGGCAGCCAGTGAGTTGCTACAGCAACCTCTGAGATTCTTCTCAGAACGGGCTATTCTGCCCTCCCCTCTTGTTTGTCTCCAGATAGTCTGTCCCAAGACTATTCCTGCTACCCACATTCCCCCTCACTTCCTTTTCCACCTAAGATCGCAGTGAGTACAGACCTGACTGCATCCACCCCTGGTAAGGCCTTTCTGTCTTACCGTAGTCCACCTCATAGAAGCATTCCACATAGAGAAGCACTCTCTACTCACACTACACCTACAAGTACCCGTTGTTTTCTACTTCTGCAATAAAGTTAAGAAAGACATTAAGGACTTGTGATGCTTTGGAAGAGCGAAGACATGAGTTAAAGCTAACTGAAGCTATTCATACCTCAAAACGTGACCCTAGTTTCTGGATAGTAAGACAGAGACCATGTGCTGGAGGTCTATGCAGAAGCTATCACACACAGCCTTCATGCTAGGAAAGTGCAGCATTAAACAGCTACACAGCAAACAGCTACAGCTTTCTGCAAAAACAAGCAGCAGTTTAATCAGCACAGCACAGTAAAAACGGATTCTATATACCTTGAATTCAGCATAAAGCCACTGCTTACAGCCTTTGGACACAGCCTGCAGCTCACACAAAAGACAGCAGTACTGCAGTCAGACTGCAATATACACAGAACTTTGATTGCTCTTTTTTGTCTTTGAGTCCACCCTCTGCAGAGCTCCATAGTGAGGAGCTACCATCTCACCTACTCCTGCGCACATCCCCACGGCTAGCGCCACCAAGGGCCACGCCACCGGATGCCCGCCAGGACACGGGTCAGAGCCACCGGACACCTGTGAGTACAGCTACCCGAACGCTGCAGGACACCGCTCGGCATCATCTGAGACAGTCGCCCATCGTTGACGCAGGTAAAAGACCGCACGCCACACGCACTGGCTAAAGGCCTACACACACCTACAGCATGGCAGAACTCAGAGCCTCACCAGACATCACGCAGGAGAGTGACCACCCAGACACAGAGACCGCTGCGCAAAATATGAGACTGACATTGAAGCGCACCGCGCTAAATTAGAGTTGGCCTGGGAAACAACCACACTTTGGACATGCAATGTCGCCGGCGCTGCTAACTATGTACAACAACTCGAACAGGCAATAACTCAATTGAAGATAGCTCACTTGCGCTACCAAGCACTGTCACAGGCATATTTCACCTATCTAACAAGAACTAACACGGAAGATAGCCTGCGAGAACGCGACCTGCAAAAGGCAATCAACCTAGAACATGATGGCATCGTGCAGACCGCCATCACGGACGCTCAAAGCGAGAGAAAAGAGCTCCTCCTGGAGACCACGTCACATCGCTCTAGCACATCCAGACACTCATCAAGGTCAGCAAGATCAGCGCAATCTAACGTGTCCAGCGCAAGCACCAGCACTACCAAGGCGCGAGCCACCGCAGAGGCCGCACGTGCCAGGGCCGAATATGGTCGGAGAGAGGCAGCCGTAAGGGCAGAAAGAGCGCGCATAGAAGAGGAGGAGCAGGCCGCCGCCGCTGCCTCCACTGCCAATGCCACCGCTGCGTGGTAAAGTAAAGAAGAGGACGCCGCTGCCGCCATAGCCCAAGCCGAAGTCTTAGAAGCAGCTGCGAGACAGGATAGCCTCAGTGGATCCAGCCCAACGCACTGAAGACTACGTAAGGAGCCTCTTCAGTGTAAACACCAGCGCACCATCTCAACGCGACGGGAGCGACTTCACAGACATTGAAGACTTGCTAGGTCCACGAGGAGAAGACGCTGTTCCTTCAATGGTACATGCTGCCTGGGACCGCCACAGCCGCAACAGTGATCCACACGCCAGCGCGCACACGGATGCACTACAACAGGCTCGCAATCCAGGTACACCCACACGGGAAAACACAGCCCCTCACACTGACCAGCAGTCATCACGCGTCCACGCCAAGAAAGAGGCGACCGCATGGACCCTCCCAGCAACTACCTGAGACCGTGACCAACATGCCGATGTCTCAGGCCTGACAGACCTGGCCAAGTACATGATCCGGCGTGACCTGGTGCAAACAGGACTTACCAACTTTGACGACCGTCCCGAGAACTACCGTATTTGGAAGTTCGCGTTCAAGGACGCAGTCAAGAGCCTGGATGTCTCAGCTAGGGAAGAACTCAGACTGTTAGCCAAATGGCTGGGAAATGAATCCATGGAACACGCAAGGAGACTTGGGGCAGCAAATGCGAACCACCCCCAAGTAGGTCTTGACCTAGTATGGGAAAGGCTAGAAGAGTGCTACGGTAGCCCCGAAGCAGTCGAAGATTCGCTCTTCAAAAGAGTCGACAGCTTTCCCAGGATCACAACTAAAGACTACTCGAAGTTACGAGTGCTCGGGGACCTGCTGCAAGAGCTGGAGTTTGCAAGAAAAGACCATTCCTTAACAGGTCTCAACGTCCTAGACTCAGCTCGCGGAGTGAGACCCATTTTGGAGAAACTACCTTACAACCTCCAAGAAAGATGGATATCACAAGGCTCTAAATACAAAAGGGATAAGCAAGTCGCCTTCCCCCCATTCTCATTCTTGTCTTAGCTTCATCCGCGAAGCGGCAAGGGCAAGGAATGATCCCAGCTTCATCTTGGGTGCGCAAACCACACACAGTGCATGCAGCTTGAGGAATGAAAGACCAGTGGCGAGATACGGTAACACTCAAACATCCATCTCGGTCCACAGGACGGACGTGTCCCCCACGACCCAAACTACTCCCGATCAGTCGGTCGCCGGAGACGAGGAACCAAGGGACCCAAACAGGGAATGTCCCATACACAAGAAACCACACCCACTTAACAGGTGCTTTGGGTTCAGGATGAAGTCCCTAGAGGAACGCAAGAAGTTACTCTGAGAATTCGGAGTTTGCTTCAGGTGCTGCGGTTCCACGACTCACCTAGCCAGAGACTGTAAAGAAGACATCAAATGTGTAGTATGCAAAAGCGACAAGCACGTAACATCGCTACATCCAGAGGCGCTGACACTCCACCAACTCAACAACCCATCCTCCATAGCGGAGCATGGCGGGGAGGAAGGAGAAGGAGAGCCAACATCTGTCACTTCTCAGTGCACTGAAGTTTGCGGAAAGGAAAGTTACAAAATATCCTGCTCCAAAATATGCCTTGTCGCAGTGCACCCCCAGGGACAACCTGAGAAGGCTATCCGGATGTATGCAATCCTCGACGATCAAAGTAACAGATCATTGGCGAAGACGGAATTCTTCAACTTATTCAACTCACAAGACAATGCCTCACTCTACACCCTCAGAACCTGTGCAGGGTCAACTGAGACAACAGGGAGAAGAGCAAGCGGCTACGTCATACGTTCAGTGGACAACAGAGTGAAGATAGCTCTCCCCACACTCATCGAGTGCAACCACATGGCTGCAAACAGGGACGAGATTCCCACACCAGACGTGGCACGCCATCACCCGCACCTCAGAGGAATAGCCAACTACATCCCGCCGGTAGAACAAGGAGCCAAGATCTTGCTGCTGCTCGGTAGGGACATCTTGAGGGTATATGAAGTCCGTAAACAGCGTAACGGACCCCACAACGCACCATATGCCCAAAAACTTGACCTAGGATGGGTGATAGTGGACAACGCGTGCACTAACAAAGGGCACAGACAAGACTATGTTGATGCCCACAGAACGGTGATAACAGGATGTGGACAAACATCCCTCTATGAACCATGTCTTGGCTATCTCCAAGTGACAGGAGGGCCAAGTGAAGAGAAGAGACAAGGTCATACCCCTGAGATCGACAAAAACATCCTCACAGGGGGATGTGACAATGGCCTAGGATGCTTAGTGATTCAGACAACCAAGGATAATTAGTCGACTCCACCGAAGGAAGAAAGTAACCTCCCGAAGGTGACCGACAAAAGGATCTCCCAAAAGAAAAGAAACAATCAGACAGTCCTCCTGAGAGCAATGACACAGCTGAGACGTACAGCCATTCCTCTCCACAGAATGTCAAGCGACAAAGCAGCCAGTTGCCATGGCTGGAATAGCCGCAAAGGATTGTACCCTGCAAGTGAAACCACAGGGACAAAAAGACTGTTCTTTCACACACCTAAGAGGAGACAGTTGCAGAGACATTTCCCAAAAGGATTTACAATGACAAAAGAGACTGTTCTTCGTCATGTCCAGGTAGAGAACAATCTCCTGAGGGCAGTCAACAAAGAGACACAAAGGCGTATCACCAAAATACGTGGAGACGTTCTCGCGCAAGAGGAATGCATCGATGACTTAGGGTGCACAGCGTTCCAGACCACAAGAGACGACGACAAGCATAAACCATCGATGGAAGATAGAGGATTCCTGAGGTTAACGGTCAAGGAACACGATCAAATCCGGATAGTGTACAGCCCCAGCGCTCAGCTCCAGGGAGTCTCCCTGAACGACGCCCTCTTTACTGGACTAGACTTGACAACCAGTCTTCCAGGAGTGTTGTTCCACATCCGCAAGGAGCCAAAAGCCATCTCCTTCTGCCAAATGCCAGGTGATAGAGTGACAGGCTACCACGACTGGCATACCTACAAGGGGATGCACTCTGTAGGTAAAACTACAGAGACAAAAAGACTGTTACCTCACAAGGCTAAAAGAAAACAGTGCCAGAGACTTTTACACAAGGACATTGTGGTGCAACCAGCTAACCTGGAGCTGTGCATCCACCCTGCATCCTTTGCCAAAGAACCTTGGCCAAGGGACTTTGAAACCAGTGATACCGGCCGGTGTCACATCGCTATGTGGACATGGACTCTTGCATTGTCTGAGAATGTGATGTTATCTTTGTTATGCATTGCACATATGTTCCATATATTCCAGTTATATAGTGGTATCTCCAGATACCAGACGGGGAGTATCATGGAACAAGGATCACATTTCTGCCTGACCCCCCCTTCTGCTTGTCAGCTCCTTAAGTTCAGCTGCAGGCATTTGTTCCACATACACACACCGTGCCTGTTTGATGTATCAATATGTTGCCCTTTCTGCCTGTGAGCAGGCAGCCAGTGAGTTGCTACAGCAACCTCTGAGATTCTTCTCAGAACGGGCTATTCTGCCCTCCCCTCTTGTTTGTCTCCAGATAGTCTGTCGCAAGACTATTCCTGCTACCCACATTCCCCCTCACTTCCTTTTCCACCTAAGATCACAGTGAGTACAGACCTGACTGCATCCACCCCTGGTAATGCCTTTCTGTCTTACCGTATGTGACGGGAGCTTTGTGACAGGCTATGAATAATACACCACCAAGAATATAACTGGGTTGAACTGGACGAGACTTAGATATGATAAAATATAATTTATTCCTTGGAAAAGGTGAACACAGGAGATATACAAATAACAGACAAAATATGGATACTTACTTAAAGGTTAGGACAAGAAAAGCCATCAGGATACAGGATGGGCCATTTCTTCCATAATTCAGTTTCCGATGAAGACATCACAGCAATACATGAAGATCATGAAGACACATGAAGACCTTTGAGTAAGGGCTGACACTGGGTTAAATACCATTTCAAACCCATCTCTTAACCCTAGATGCAGAGGTGGCTAGAAAAAATCTCTTTGAAGCAGATTTTGGCTTCCATTGTAAGTGTGAAGTATCACACTTAAAAACACTCAGTTCCTTGGTTCCTGCCCCCAGTATAAACAATTAGGGCAGTTACCTTTTGATCACTGGCCTAAGCTAATTCTTGCAGGATGCTCTCCCTGCCCTATTAGCATAGCAGAGGGGGGTCTGTATTTTCAGAGCAGATCCAAAATCCCATATACACTGTAAATAACTTCATAACTTCAGTTCAGTAGTACTTACTGGCACGCGAGCATATTAATACATTCCGTCACGCATGACGCTCCCAATGAGACTAAATATTACTGTGTAGTACTAAAATTAAGATGGATATTAATATCTGGCTCTTAGTACCGGCTAAACATCATGTGTCTGTAATCCTTATGTGCGAATCAGTCCCACGAATACACATATGTAGCTTTTAGCACGTTCAGCCGAGGACATCTCATAATATTCTTATATTTAATAAGGTCACTCATTCTGTAGCCCCACTCCTAAATCAGGGGCGTTTGGCCAGTCTACCAAATGGGGTGTCTGGCAGGATTCTATGGTTTGTAAGTGTGAGTTATAACACTCCCAAACCACTCCAGCTTCCTGCAAACATTTGGTTGCATTCCTTAGTAGGCAGGCATCTTTGAGGGTAACTTAAACAAAGGGCTATCATCACTATTCAACTATTAACCCTTGCCCTCCCGGATAGATCCCAGTGTTTGTGTGGTGCAGTCACTGGAACAGAAACAATACATTTTTACAGGGGAATAAACAGTTGGATGGCTGAAGCAAGGCAAAACCACATTACTGGACCCCAGTCCAGTTAACCCCTTGCTTCCCAGGTGAGAGTAGAGGGTGGCCAAATGGGGTGTAACCCCTTTAATCCCAGGCCAAATCCCCTCTCTCTTGACACCGTAGTCCACCTCATTGAAGCATTCCACATAGAGAAGCACTCTCTACTCATACTACACCTACAAGTACCCGTTGTTTTCTACTTCTGCAATAAAGTTAAGAAAGACATTAAGGACTTGTGATGCTTTGGAAGAGGGAAGACATGAGTTAAAGCTAACTGAAGCTATTCATACCTCAAAACGTGACCCTAGTTTCAGGATAGATTCAATGGCATAAACTGGAAGAAAAAGAAACCTAGTGAATGAGCACTCAGTCACAGAATGAGTATGGATTGTATTAAAATATTTTATTATCATAAACAAATATAAAATTAAGGGATTTAAAATAAACAGCATATAAAGTAACTATGATCAAAAATAACATTGCTGTAAGCTATGTTGATAAACATATGGAAGATATGACAGTAGGTCAAAATCTCATGCTGTGCATTAACACCTTATTGGGATTAGGGGTTAATATTATTCACTGCTGTATTATAACTGCCTATTTGGCCAGTGATGTATGTGGGTGAGGTATACCCAACTGGTACGGATAAAGAAACTGGCCTACTGATAACCTAACTAGTATAGGTGTATAGAATATATCAAGCAGAAATTATTATCTCCATGTGGGGGCACCAGTCCATCAGTGGAGATAAAATGCTGCATAGATAAAAGGTAACAAGGCAGTTAAAAAGGTTTCACAAAGGGATCTATTGTGATCACCTATTGTTGTTTGATCAATAGGTGTCTTGTATATCGGGTCCCTGGATAAGGAAGTGAGTGTCAATTACATATGTCAGTAACACAGCAGCCCGCTAGAATGAGCAGCTATGCTGTGAGTGAGGGATAGACGTCACCCGTCCAGTAGCAGAATTACAGCAGACCAAGGTATATAGTCTGCTGCACTGGGGAGTTAATGGTGAGTATATCCTATCACCCGACCAGTCCCAACAAGAAAAGTAGCGCTGTATGAGCACACTGCTAATTTGTGTGGTAGATGGTGATAATTTGGTCACAGTAGTATAGTAACCCACAGTAAGTGGGAGATTTGACGGTGAATTGATCCAATCACCCAACCAATCCCATATGACTGTTTGTGCAGATCTAACAGTAAATAGATGATGCCATGGATAGATATACTGATCGGCTTATCCTGCACAGACCACAAGGATGTTGCACCTGAATTAACACTGTTGCAATAGTAGCAGAGTAAATTGTATCAAGTATTCAATACCAGCGCGAACAGCCTAGAGAGTAATTAACACTGACACTGACTTATGCATGCATTATCCCCTACATCCGCACTGATCATGGACATATCAGTGCTGATGTGCTCGAGGATAAGCCTATAATAAGTAAGCAATGAAATATAGCATTCCCTATTAACCAAGGAGAGCTTGCAATGTATAAGGGTATATGCAGGATCGTGTTAATAAAGGTAGACGCCGGGACTCCGCAACTAAGATAGAATGTAAGTGAATGTTGCAGCCGCAATGGTAGCGTCCCATGTGTGTGGG
This sequence comes from Ascaphus truei, assembly GCF_040206685.1. Classification (NCBI taxonomy): domain Eukaryota; kingdom Metazoa; phylum Chordata; class Amphibia; order Anura; family Ascaphidae; genus Ascaphus; species Ascaphus truei. Next base: position 297,258,118 of record NC_134484.1, read on the forward strand.
GGAGTGTGGCCAAGGCGCGCTTTTCACGTAAGAACGCTTCTTCAGGGCACGTAACTCATAGGGGGAGGTCCCCTTGGGTTAGTGAGGGTTTATATAGTCACTAGTGATGTGGCTGTCAATGTTAACCCCTGACTTGCTGATCCTGAGCAGGCACAGTGTCCCATTGAGAGAAAACACTACATGGTGGTTAGATAGATAGCAAATCACATTGCCAGACCCTTATGTCCTCTGCTAAATACATGAAGTATGTCAATAAAAAGTATCAATGGCAAAATAAATATAAATGTGAGTGATAGAAAAGAACAATCACTCACATAGTGGGAGTTAACACATTGTCAAATTATATTCGTGATGGTTAGTCACTGTGATGATGTAGTAAGGATAGTCTTTATTTGAACGATCCCTAGTTGATTTAAATTATCAACCAGTAAATTAAAAGCACACATTTCTCAAGATCATAGATGTATGTTTTCCTGGCAAATTGAAAGCAGATATTGATGCAACCGCATCTAGGAAGAGAGTCAGATAAAGGGTCTAAAAACAAACCCCTCATTGAGTCCTGATGGATTTAGAGTTCCCAAAGTGTAAAACCATCTGGATTCTCGTTTTAGCAATTCCGTGTCCCAATCAGCTCGTCTAATGCCAGGGGAAACATGATCTATACCAATGAAGCTTAGGGCCTTTCGGTCCCCATTATGACACTTATTAACATGGTTGGCCACAGGGGTGTCCAGTTTGTTACGTATGGATCCTATGTGCTCTAATATGCGTGTTTTTAATTGACGGCGTGTTTTACCCACATATTTCTTACCACATATACAGACCCCCATGTATATCACTCCTGCAGTGTTACAATTTATGAACTTCCGTATCTTATATTCTTTGGTATTATTGAAATTGCTGAAGGTTTTAGACACTGTGATGTGTTGACAGGCCTTACATTTTTTACATTGAAAAGAACCTTCCACACGTTCTGGTAGCCATGTGGCTTTTGGTACCACCCCTGTGTGGTGGCTATGGGCCAGGTGATCTTTCAAATTCCTGGCCCGTCTGTTCACCATAGAGGGATATGGTGGTATGGCGTCACATAGGTCCTCATCAGCCCTTAGAATGTGGCAATGTCTTTGTAAAACTTCCTTGGCCACTTTCCATTGTTTGTTGGAAGTGCCTACAAATCTCACTATTTTTTGGTCTGTTTTGATGGAATTACTATTGACCAAATCAGATCTGGATTTGTATTTAGCTCGTTTGTAGGCCTTTTTTTTATGGTTTTGTGGCTGTAGCCTCTTGCTAAGAAGCGGTTTTTCATGTCAGTGGCCTGTGTTTCAAAATCCTTGTCATCACTGCAGTTCCTCCTTAGGCCGAGTCCATAGAAGGACAGGCCGTGCTGAGGCGTGCGGACGCTCAGCGCTGAGCCCCTGCATCCTCAATGAGGATGCCTTGAGAGGGGGCTCGCGCGAGCGTCCGCAGGCGTGCTCAGGCTTTGGAGTTTTCAGCCGAGCGCCAAGCTGTTTTTCAGCGCGCTGTCGGCTGAAAACCTCCAATGAGAGCGGGCTGCGTCAACGTCACAGCGCCATGACATCGGTGCCGTGACTATGACGTCAGTGCGTCGCGGGCGATTGGCCCAGCGACGTCACTGCCCCGCCTCCCTCAGTCTCCCACCACCTCCGATCGTGGACGCTAGCTCGCCTGTATGTGCATGGAATCGCACAGCTTCTGCAGGCGAGCCTCAGCGTCAGCGCAGTGCAGCATGGCTCCCCCCTCTATGGCCCGGGCCTTAGTCTGAGGAACTGCCCCACTGGTATCCCTTCAATCAGGGACTTGGGATGATGGCTGCTTGCCAACAAGATGCTATTTGTGGCAGTGCTTTTGCGGTAGATGGTTGTCTCCAAAAGGCCGTTCCCTTTGGAGATTGTCAGATCAAGAAAACAGATTTTCTCAAAACTATACTCCAGGGTTAAGCGTAAGTTTAGGTCATTGTTATTGAGGGTCTCAATTAATTGCTTGAGCATAGTCTCCAACCCCCGCCATATTATTAGCACGTCATCTATGAATCGAAGCCATAGTTACACATGTGTGGTAAGATGTTCAAATTCCTCAGAGAACACCACCTCTGATTCCCACCATCCAAGATACAGGTTTGCATATGTGGGGGCACATTTCGTGCCCATAGCAGTACCCTGTATCTGGTGGTAGATAGTCTTGTTGAATCAGAAAGTTTCTCTGTAACACAAATTGCAGGAGTTCCACAATGATGTTGTTGTGGTTATGGTACTTTTGACTTTGTGTGTTGAGGAAGTATTTGATTGCCCTAATACCCTGACCATGTTTGATGCTAGAGTATAACCACTCCACATCAAGAGTGACCAAGATACAATCTTCTGCTATCGTAATGCCCTCGAATCTCTTGAGGACATCTTTGGTGTCCTTTATAAATGAAGGCAGAGCCGTAACAAAAGGTCTCAGGACTTTGTCCATATATGAGCTGGCTTTTTCCGTTAGATTGCCAATCCCGGAGACTATTGGTCTCCCAGGAGGTGGTGTTTTATTTTTGTGAACCTTTGGGAGACTGTAAAAGGTGGCAATCTTCGGTGTCCTGACCAGGATGTAATTGTACTCTTTTTCTGAGATCAGTTTCTGTGTTAGACCGCCGTTAAGTATATTAATTAACTCTTTTTTATATTTCAAAGTGGGGTCAGTCTGTAAGATCTCATAGCATGCCCGGTCCGATAGAATCCTTATGTTTTCTTTTACATAATCTTCGGATTTCATAATAACCAGATTGCCACCTTTGTCCGATGACTTGATGACGATATCATTGTCATTGGACAGTTCTTTCAGAGCCTTGTTTTTCACTTCCAGTCATATTGTCAATTTGTTTTGTCCATGGTAGGGACTCAAGATCTCTGGTGACCATATTGACAAATGTATCGATGTGGGCATAGTCGTCCCCATAGGGCATAAACTTGGATTTGGGTCTGAGGTCAGTGAATGGCCCTTCTCCAGGAGGTCTTTCAGATTCAGCCATCAATGTCATTAGGTCCTCTAAAGCTTCAGTTTCTCTTAAATCAGGGACTGGGACACCATCACGGATTGCTATTCTCCTTTCTCTTGATCTGTACATTTTTTGTAGTTTTAGTTTCCGAGCGAACAGATTAACATCCTTAACCCATTCAAAAATATTTAAATTACTGGAGGGGGAGAAGGACAGACCCCGTTTACGGACCTTGATGTGATTCTCATCTAGTATTTTGTTCGAGAGGTTGATGATTTGAAGTTCATCAGACTCTAGTAACCTTGGTAACCCTTTGTCTTTTTGTTTTTGTTTTTGGAGGAGATTGTATTTCCACTTCTTAGAGCCCATACCTTTCCCTCTCCTTGTTTTTCGTCCCTCTTTGGGTTGTCTCTGTTCTAAAAAAGAAACCTGGGGGAGATAGTGGGCAATAGATGTTCTAGTTCCAGATGTACTACTTTCTGATGTAGCAGGTCTCTCCTCTTCACTTTCCGACACCTCCCTTTCGGTTGAGGAGTCCTGGGTATTGGGATTGGTTCTTTGAGTTCTCCCTTTTGACGTAAATTTATATCTATACATTTTGCCTGATTTGTAGTCATCTGAGTCTCTCTGAAACATTTTGCGTTTACGTTCTTTCAAGTCACCGGTGAATTTTTCTTTGTTACTCTTGAGTCGTCCCTCTAGTTCTACAAATTTATCATTAGCCTTCCACGTCTCCACTTTATCCAGCAGGATATCAAGATCAGTATTAACTTTAGTTAGTTTCTCTTTTTGATAAGTAACAAAAGTTCCATTAACATTATAGAACATTGGTTTAACACCAGTTCCCAAGATCTAGTAAAGTCCTCATCGGTGATGTCATAGGCTGGTGCCAAATTAACCCTCAAGCCCCAAGGGATGAATTCGGATTTTAAATATTTCTCGAAACTGAATATTTCCCACCAAGTTTTTCTCTGGAGTTTGTAAGTCTTATCCAGTTTCCTAAAGGAATTACTGATATCAGGTGTTGATGTGGATTCTGCAGCCACGTAATCTACTGAAAACATTTCCTCAGCTTCCAATTGCCATTCATGGAAATCAGATTTATTAGACAGAAATCCAGACATTGTGTGCTTATAGGGAAGAGTGTGCTGGGGACACAATAATGGGTCAAGATAACCCAAATGAGAGTAGCTACACACAAAAGAAAGGGGCCCCCGCACAGCTAAGTAGTAAGAGTGAGTTGCTCTTCTAGGTAGGATACAATGGCATAAACTGGAAGAAAAAGAAACCTAGTGAATGAGCACAGAATGAGTATGGATTGTATTAAAATATTTTAATATTAAAAGATTTGCTATCTATCTGACCACCATGTAGTGTTTTCTCTCAATGGGACACTGTGCCTGCTCAGGATCAGCAAGTCAGGGGTTAACATTGACAGCCACATCACTAGTGACTATATAAACCCTCACTAACCCAAGGGGACCTCCCCCTATGAGTTACGTGCCCTGAAGAAGCGTTCTTACGTGAAAAGCGTGCGTTGGCCACACTCCCCCACACACGCGGGACGCTACCATTGCGGCTGCAACATTCACCTACATTCTATCTTAGTTGCGGAGACCCGGCGTCTACCTTTATTAACACGATCCTGCATATACCCTTATACATTGCAAGCTCTCCTTGGTTAATAGGGAATGCTATATTTCATTGCTTACTTATGATAGGCTTATCCTCGAGCACATCAGCACTGTTATATCCATGATCAGTGCGGATGTAGGGGATAATGCATGCATAAGTCAGTGTCAGTGTTAATTACTCTCTAGGCTGTTCGCGCTGGTATTGAATACTTACTTACTTTAATTCTAACTTATGAGGAGAGGCTAGCTAAATTAGATTTATTTACATTAGAAAAGAGGCGTCTAAGAGGGGATATGATAACTATATACAAATATATTCAGGGACAATACAAGGAGCTTTCAAAAGAACTATTCATCCCACGGGCAGTACAAAGGACTCGGGGCCATCCCTTAAGGTTGGAGGAAAGGAAATTTCACCAGCAACAAAGGAAAGAGTTCTTTACAGTTAGGGCAGTTAAAATGTGGAATTCATTACCCATGGAGACTGTGATGGCAGATACAATAGATTTGTTCAAAAAAGGTTGGACATCTTTTTAGATGGGAAAGGTATACATGGATATACCAAATAAGTATACAAGGGAAGGATGTTGATCCAGGGATTAATCCGATTGCCAATTCTTGGAGTCAGGAAGGAATTAATTCTTCCCCTGAATGGGGTTTTTTGTTTGCCTTCCTCTGGATCAATAAATATAGATATAGGATAAAGTATCTGTTGTCTAAATTTAGCATAGGTTGAACTTGATGGACGGAAGTCTTTTTTCAACTTCATCTACTATGTAACTATGTAACTTGATACAATTTACTCTGCTACTATTGCAACAGTGTTCATTCTGGTGCAACATCCTTGTGGTCTGTGCAGGATAAGCCGATCAGTATATCTATCCATGGCATCATCTATTTACTGTTAGATCTGCACAAACAGTCATGTCGGATTGATTGGGTGATTGGATCAATTCACCGTCAAATCTCCCAGTATAACGACCCACTTACTGTGGGTTACTATACTACTGTGACCAAATTATCACCATCTACCACACAAATTAGCAGTGTACTCATACAGCGCTACTTTTCTTGTTGGGATTGGTCGGGTGTTAGTATATACTCACCATTAACTCCCCAGTGCAGCAGCCTATATACCTTGGTCTGCTGTAATTCTGCTACTGGGCTAGTGACGTCTATCCCTCACTCACAGCATAGCTGCTCATTCTAGCGGGCTGCTGTGTTACTGACATATGTAATTGACACTCACTTCCTTATCCAAGGACCCGATATACAAAATTCCACAGACTGTGACAAAATTCAAGGCACTTCCGGGTTGTAGAATAACTTTGAGACTTCACGAACACAACAGGCTACACCACAGTCTCCCCCTCAATGCGTTTCATGCTAGAATCAGTGCTTCGTCTTGGAGTGGGGAGATGTGGTCTGAGCCTGCATATTTAAAGTAAAAAAAGCCTGCGAAAACGGACTTTAAATGTTAACCCCTGATGTACAAAACTACTATATCTTTTCAAGTACATAACCATGTAAACAGACATCTCTCTTATGTACAATACACATGTAAGTATTGGATGTGTGAACACATGTAATTGTATCACTCTTACTGTCAAATACGTTGTGATCTAGTGATATATCATCAGGGATAAATAAAAAACACTTAATGCAACATTTCTAAATGATCTGGCATAAATTACTAAACCACTTATTAGAGATACAGTCTATAAATATAATTCTCAGTGTCATATATTAATAACCTCTAGAGAATGATTAAGTTCAAATTATATTAGTTTGCCCTTAATGGCAGAAAAGAGGGGGGGAGGGTTGGGGAGGGGGGAGGCGAGGGTTGGGGAGGGGGGGGGAGGATTGGGGAGGGGGGAGGGTTGGGGAGGGTTAGGGAGGGAGGGAAAGGCAACAGGGCAGAGGCAATTTTTAACAATACCAATTAATTAATGTGTGAAGATACAGCGGATCTCAAAATGCACTTCTCTAAGTTGGAAAAATGTTTATTACATCGACAGAGAATATGGTGGGAAATTACCACCATGGAGAATTATAGTCGTGTTAAACGCATAATCAGAGGCTTACGCCTCACTAAAACACCTTCTTTTGGGTTTGATAAAGGGGACTTTGAATGTCAATGGTGCCTTATACTTGATGACTGTTCCTTTAAGTTAATGGACCTTATTGTTCAGCACAAAGCCAAAGAATACCAAATTGTTTCTAAACAAGTAACAGAGTTACAGAAGAAACTGCAGGCTTTTTGCAAAATGGAGAACTTTAAGGAACTGGATTCTAAAGTAGCTGTTAAACTTAATAAACAGGAGAAAATTATAATGTTGACCAAATAAACTAAATTCGAAAGGGACAAAGCCGATTATGAAGCTAAACAAATTTATATCTGGCAAAAACCTACAGCCAGGGGGCAAGGTAAACCCAACAAATATAGAAAGTCTAAGAAAGAAGGTGGGGGGAAATAAGTCCATTCTTAAAGCCACCAAAGATAGTGAACATACTACACACACAGTTTCCTTTTCAGAGAGTGACTTTTGCCCATCATCTGGGGAAGATAATGTGATATCTAATGAGACGGCGTATTCTAGCAAATCAGATGGTCAGAAGCCTCGAAAAAACGGGTGAAAGACAAGAAGAGGCAAGAGAAAGAACCCAAATTGGGATGCCTGCAAAGAGATTGAAACTTTAGACATACCCAACAGCAATGTCATTAATATCTCTAAACATGCTTTTTCTCAAGCAGAACTGTCTGTACTCCATCTTGGACTATCTTTGCACTTAATACGCAATTTAATTTGTTCTCCACCATGGTGGATGTGTACAAGTTCACTCGGAAACTCACCCTCAAACGTTTTTTTGCATCTAAAGTTGATACCAAGAGTGATTATCAGTCAGGGAATACTGTTTTACCTGTATTTGATGTTAACACTGTTGTCTCTGTCGCTTTAGGTTTTCAAGATCAATGCCACCAGCAAGATTTGACAGATCTCTTCAATGAAAACAATACTATAGAGGAATCTGTGGATTTCCTAGGGAGTATTAACTCAGGATTAAAGAAAAAATCTATATTTGTCCCTACGTATATGAAAGGGCAATTTATAGATACCTTTCAAAAACAAGTTGAAAGAGATCTGTCACTTCTTGCCAAAGGGATAGGAGATATAGGAACCAGAACAAAGGGATTCCAGCGAGACAATTTGACTTTGGAGCAGAGGGCAGCTATTCGATCTCTCTCAGATAACGATTCTATTCTTATTAGAAAAGCTGACAAGGGGGGTGCCACCGTCGTTCTAGACAGAGATTATTATGTGCTGGGGGCTCGAAGGCAACTTGAAGATCCTGAGACCTATAAAGTCCAAGAGAGTGACCCGACCCCGCAGTTCCGTATGGAATTCATCGATTTGATGGATGAAGGTGAGATTTTACAAGTTCTTACACCTTCTGAACAAGACTTCCTCACCACTCCAGATCCAATCACACCCATTTTTCATCACCTCCCCAAAATTCACAAAACACTCACGTCACCCCCGGGTAGGCCCATCATTTCTAGTATTGGTTCTATGGGTGAGCACCTTTCGCAATACATAGATCACTTTTTACAACCCCTTGTATTTCACTTACCTTCACATCTTATAGACACCAAGCACCTTTTATCTCTCTTAGCACCTTTCTCCTGGCACTCATCCTACTTCTGGGTCACTCTAGATGTAGCTTCCCTTTATAATATTATTAATCACGATCATGGCCTCACAGCAGTAGAATTTTTTCTCAATTCACACTCTTCATTTTCCACAGCACATATAGCCTTTTTACTCGATAGTATCAGATTTTCACTCACACACAACTATTTTCTGTTTGACGGGCATTATTATCTCCAAACACGTGGGACTGCTATGGGGACTTCCTTTGCCCCCTCCTACGCCAACCTTTTCATGGGTTGGTGGGAGACGTCCCACGTGTTTGGAGATTCTAATCCCTTTAGGCATCATATAGTGTTCTACAAGCGCTATATTGATGACCTTCTGTTGATCTGGAGTGGTGGGGAAGATGATCTCATTCAATTTTTTGAGTATCTGGCAGACAATCAATTAAATCTTAGATTTACGCATAGCTATGATAAGCAACACATACAGTTTTTGGATCTTGATCTTTTTATAGATATCGAGAGCAAAATTCAATCTGACATTTTCAGAAAAGAGAATGCCAGAAACTCTTTGTTACACGCTAAAAGCTGTCATTCCCGTCCTCTGATCAAAGGAATCCCAAGAGGACAGTTCCTGCGTTTAAGCAGGAATTGTTCCTCGATGGAGGACTTTGTTAGAAGGGCGGAGGAGATGAAGGGGAGGTTTCTATCAAGAGGATATACAGCCAAAGATCTTGATCAGGCCTTTGATTTAGCTCTCTCTACTGATAGAGAGTCATTGATAAACATGGATATGAGTCAATACAGACAAAAATATCCTGTGGAGACACAGATGCACCATACTTAGTCACTAGTTATAGTGAACAAGCAGGGGTAATTAAATCCATTATTTGGAAACATTGGGGTACATTAGCCTTGGATCCCCTGATCCATAAGATGGTGTGTTCGGGCCCATGTGTAGTATTCCGTAAGGCAGCTACTATAGGAAATACATTATCCCCTAGCATGTTACGTCCTAAAAAGTCAACTGGTAATCTGCTTTCTCTGTTTCCTAAACTATTAGGCTCATACAAATGTGGACGATGCAAAATATGTCCTAACATGACCAAATCCACTCATTTTTCAAAAAGAGATGAGACACGCAGGTTCAAAATTAAATCATTTATCACATGTCAAACATATTTTGTTGTTTATGTATTAATATGCAAATGCAGCAAACAGTACGTAGGTCTCACTAGTAGAATTCTCAAGATACGTATTCTTGAGCATTTGAGACTTATACGGAATAAAGACATGTTGCATCCAGTATCCATCCATTTCAATACTTGTCCATTGGGTTCAGTGGGATCATTACATTACATTACAGTGTATAGCATTAGAACATATCCCTTTGCCCCCAAGGGGGGGTGATCGTATTAAAATCTTGCATCAGCGAGAAGCACACTGGATCTTTACGCTTCAAACACTGCAACCCAATGGACTAAATACTGAATGGGACCTGCGTTGTTTCCTTTGATACATATATATATATTTGAGTGACACTTTGAGATCTTGCTTTATTATTCATGATGAACTTTTTGTTTAACCATTGGTATTAGAGCTTATTATTAATTTTACTATGTATATGTACTATTTGCCTCTTTCAGGTTGGTTTCTTATCTTCCCTCCCCCCTCTCCTCCCCCCTCTCCCCCTTCCCACCCTCCCTTCCCTCTTTCCCCCCCTCCCTCTTCCCCCCCACCCCCCTCCCTTCCCGCCCTCCCATCTCCCTCCCCCCCTCTTTTCTGCCATTAAGGACAAACTAATATAATTTGAACTTAATCATTCTCTAGAGGTTATTAATATATGACACTGAGAATTGATAGATAGTTATATTTATAGACTGTGTCTCTAATAAGTGGTTTAGTAATTTATGCTGTCCTATATGCCAGATCATTTAGAAATGTTGCATTAAGTGTTTTTTATTTATCCCTGATGATATATCACTAGATCACAACGTATTTGACAGTAAGAGTGATACAATTACATGTGTTCACACATCCAATACTTACATGTGTATTGTACATAAGAGAGATGTCTGTTTATTAACATGGTTATATACTTGAAAAGATATAGTAGTTTTGTACATCAGGGGTTAACATTTAAAGTCCGTTTTCACAGGCTTTTTTTTACTTTAAATATGCAGGCTCAGACCACATCTCCCCACTCCAAGACGAAGCGCTGATTCTAGCGTGAAACGCGTTGAGGGGGAGACTGTGGTGTAGCCTGTTGTGTTCGTGAAGTCTCAATAAAGTTATTCTACAACCCGGAAGTGCCTTGAATTTTGTCACAGTCTGTGGCGCCGGATTTCTCTTCTTTCCCATGCTGCATACACAGAAGGCTGCACGCCTGGAACCAGAGCACAGAGGAGAGCAGGACCGAGGTTTTCAAGTGAGCTTGCATAGGTAAGGTTTTCCTTCCCAGCTCTGACCTCTCTTTGGCCCGTTTATGTCTCCCTGCTCCATTCTAAGTGACTCACTTCACACCTAAGTGTGCTGGGATTCATGGCCAGAGCGCAGGACAGACTTTCTTTTTGCTCCAGTCCCGCATGCTGCTGAAAACTGGAGTGGGTAACACAGGAGGAGGAGGGGATGTCTGTGTGCAGGGAAGGCCCCGCCCCGCAGCAGGCACACAGAAGCAGCAGCAGGAGCCTGAGCTTCTTGGCTGCCCGTGCACAGCTCTGCCCGCCTCCAGTTTTCCCTGCACGCAACCTGCGCCCCCCCCTAAATAATCTTGCGCGTCCCCCAGTTTGCGCACCGCTGCACTAGAGTAATGTTCCGGCACTTATTTGAACAGCCGGAAAGGCATTCCAGCAGTTCTGCATCCACTCTGCTCCTTCCCTATGCCCTACCTGGGGAACGTGGGTGCGGACTCACGGAGGTTGTCAGTGACCTTCCCGGCGGAGGAAGGGGTCTGTTCAGGTTATCTGAACCGCACGAACAAGCTCCATGACTCCCCGCCCACATTCCCCAGGTAGGGCCTGGGGAAGTATGGTGTAAGTGAGGAAAGGAGGTGAGAGTAAAAGAGATGGATGGGAGGGTGGGGTGAGTAAAAAAAGAGAGGTGTTGAGTGAGTTTAAAAGAGGAGGGGGCTGAGAGCGTAAAGGAGGAGGGGGCGAGAGGGAGAGGGGAGGAAGGGGTGAGAGAGTGGAGGAGGGGTGAGAACGTAAATGAGGAGGGGTGAGTACAGGAGGAGAGTGGGCGAGAGTAAAAGAGGCAAAGGGGGAGGGGGATGAGGGCAAAAGAGGCTGGGGGAGAAAAGGAGGGAGCAAGGGGGTGCATGTGGAATCCTGAAATATTGTGTTTACTTTATTGTACTAGGAAAATGAAAAAGTATATATTTTAAATTGCTGTATTTAAGATGACGATGTGGTGAAAAAAGGGACTCTAGCACTTATATAGATACAGATGTAGCCAACGTTGTTTAATTTGCTGGTGTACTCCCAGCAGTGAAAAACCATGTTAGCCTACCCACAAAACAATGATTGCTTCTCCCGCTAGTTTGTTGTGTGTGAGCTGAGGCAACACGCCAGCGGGTGCAATTATGTTGGCTACATCTGGCCAATTGAATGTCTTGAATGGGAGTTTTCTCATCTTTTTCACATGATTGCATAAATAAAAAACAATATTAATAAATTATACATTTATTATGTGAATTGGTATGGACAGTATTAGTTCTTGTTTTAAGAATGTGGTGACCGTATTTTTTCTTTCAGCTTCTTTAGGCACATATTCGATACACATTTAACTTTTTGGATGGATTCTAAATAGTTGTGTGAGTATTTAGCAGATGGGGAGAATATGAGAAATACAGTCACAGCAGACTTTTGTAACGCTTGCGCTCACCACGAACAAGGCGGGACCCCGGTACTGAGATGGGAAAGTATGAAACTGCGCACACACAGCCGTGGAGGCACATCTGGAGGGCGTATAGTCAAGATAGCTGGGTCTGGATTGGAGAGAGTGGGTTAGTCGTAGTACTTGCCAAGGTCGTAGGTAGGTGCCAGGTGGGTAGTCGAAGTCCGGAGTGCCGTGGTCTAGGGTCGGAGCCAGAAGGGTAGTCGAGTGTTCGTTAGTCATGGTCAGGGATGGAGAGTAACGAAAGGTCAGAGGCAAGCCGGGGTCAGTAATCCAGAGAATGGTCCAAAGTCTAGCCGGGTCGGTACACGGGGAGACAAGGAGCAACAAGGTAAGCAGGAATCAGGAACAAGGCAGGCACAGAGAAGTGGGAACACAAGGTCACCTGTGACTATGCTCAGCCAAAGTGTGAATGCACTAGCTAAGCATATATAGCAGGAGGGAACCTATGGGACAGAGGGGAGGAGCAGAGAGATGTGTGTATGCACAAGGGAGGCAGGGATAGGCTGTGAACGGTGTAGAGACAGCAGGAGATTTTCACAGAAGAAAAAAAGCAGAGCACAGCAAAGAACTTGGGGGCTAGACACCAGCAAATAAAGGGTTAAAAGTGCTTTATTCCATGGCAGACATCATGGTGAAGTGGCCGGTAGTATCTCTAACGCGTTTCGGGCAATGGCCCTTTGTCAAAGAGTATGCTCTTTTTGCCTGTGCCATTCTCCAGGGTGACTACTTATTGCATTGGTGTCCACACAGGATTTATATTTATACATTTTACCTTTATGTTGGAAGTTACACACCACTGTCCCCACACTAAGGAGTTGAATGAAGGCACACTGGATTATTGAATACTCACAAGGCTGGATTATAGTTGTTCCCCAAGTTGACCAATAACATGGTTCAAGATATCATTATTTCCAATGGTCAAAAATAGCTGAGCACCGAATTTTGGGAGTTTCTCCTGCCTTTGTGAACGGTGTAGGAGACAGGTGAGGGTGATCAGAGTTGACGCGCAGCTGGAGAGCGGTGCACGTGCGCGGCGGCCGTGCGTCACAAGCGGAGGGGCGGAGCCAAACTCCTTGGAATTCCTGAAAGCCCTCTATGGGCGCGCCCTCTAAGGTGCGCGGGAGGTTGCACAGCAGGGGGCAAAGAAGATGCGCGTCGTGGGGGACGTGCCCTGAGAATCCTTGCAGCAAGAGGCTGTGCAGTGGAAGGTAAGGAGGGAGCGTGCCGAGGGGGACGCGTTCCCCGATTCCTTACATCTTTCAAATCAAACTGTTGATTGATCCAAAGTGATCCTAATTTAGTTATTTAGCTGATGGCCAATATGAAGCTAAATCTGTCTTTTTATAATCATTAAATAAACTTGTCTTCTATTATAGTTAATACTGTTTCTAACATTGTGAAAAAAGACAATTCTTGTGATTCTCCTTAAACAAACGTTAAGAGTGAAATATGTATTGATGGATCAGCTGGAGAGGGGAGAGCTGGCAGAGTGAATTATTAATTATTTTATCTGCAAGACACCCCAGGCATGTTAAAAAAAAACATAGTTACATACAGTAGTTGATGAGGTTGAAAAAAGACATGCGTCCAAGTTCAACCTATGCTAAATTTAGACAACAGATACTTGTGTCATATCATCCAATGATATCTCATATGGGGAAAAATAAAATAAATTCCTTCCTGGCTTGTAGAATTGGCAATCGGCTTACTCCCTGGATCAACATCCTTCCCATGTATACTTATTTTGTATATCCCTGTATACCTTTCCTTTCTAAAAAGATGTCCAACCTTTTTTTTTGAACAAATATATTGTATCTGCCATAACAGTCTCCATGGGTAATGAATTTCACATTTTAACTGCCCTTACTGTAAAGAACCCTTTCCTTGTTGCTGGTGAAATGTCCTTTCCTCCAACTTTAAGGGATGACCCCAAGTCCTTTGTACTGCCCTTGAGATGAATAGTTCTTTTGAAAGCTCCTTGTACTGTCCCCGAATATATTTGTATATAGTTATCATATCCCCCTTTTAGACGCTTCTTTTATAATGTAAATAAATCTAATTTAGCTAGCCTCTCCTCATAAATTAGATTGTCCACCCCATTTATTAATTTGGTGGCTCTTATCTGCACTCTCTCTAGTTCCATAATGTATTTTCTAAGGAGTGGTGCCCAAAATTGTACTCCATATTCAAGGTTTGGTCTTACTTTACTTTATAAAGGGTCATAATTATGTTTACTTCCCTTCCATCCATTGCCCTTTTAATGCAAGATAACATCTTGTTTGCCTTTGCAGCTACTGCATTAATTTGGGCACTATTGGTTTTGCCTGCTGTCTCAAGCACTCCTAAATACTTCTCCATCAAGGATTCCCCCGATTTATTCCCATTTCATTTGTAAGTCGCCTGTTTATTCTTGCTTCCCAAATGCATAACCTTACATGTATCTGTATTAAACCTCATCTGCCATTTACCTGCCCAAGTTTTTAGTATCCCCAAGTCCTTCTGGAGAGAAATTACACCCTGCTCTGATTTTACTACCTTACACAATTTAGTATCATAAGCAAAGATGCCCCCAATAAACATGCTATTGTGCCTTAACCCCTTAATTGCCTTACTGGATAGCCGCTAAGGTAATGAAGCTGCTTTCATGTATTTTTTTTAATAGTGTGCGGGAGCAGGGGTCTCCTGAGCTGAACCGCTTTGATTTCTGGCTCATGGACCCACTGCTTCCCGAGTTACAGGCCCCCGTATGGTGCATCGGATGCCAGTGTCGATGTCATTTTTATTGCGTCCACGTGTGACGTGTGACATGTAAATAATGGAGGAGATAACGGCAGCCCATATCTGGGCCTGTAACTTTGGAAGCAGGGGGTCCCCGAGGCTGAAATCAAAGCGGTTCAGCTCAGGACACACCCTGCTCCTGCACAATATTAATAAAAATTACATAAATGCAGCTTCATTACATTAGCAGATATCCGCTACTACTGTATAATAAATTATTGTTTATTGTGATGTGTGTTTTCATGCTAGTGTACATGAGCAGGATGTCTCCTGAGCTGAACTGCATTGGTTTCAACCTTGGGGACTTCATGAGATACAGGCCCCGTTATTGGATGCCGGTATCCCCCTGCAGGATTTAAATCCCCCGGTCACGTGACTTGGGCGCTTTCATAAGCATAGGGGATACCGGCACCCCATAACGGGGCCTGTATCTCATGAAGTAGGGGGTCCCGGAGGCTGAAACCAACGCGGTTCAGTTCAGGAGACCCCCTGCTCATGTACCCTGGTATTAAAATGTATATTTATACAGTACGATCGGCTGTAAGAGCCGTGCATTTAAACGCATTGTCTCCATGCAGTTCTTACAGGCATTTTTTTCTATCACCTATTGCGCTTTACAAGTTTATGCACGATAGCGGGAGGGGAAAAAAGCAGCTCATGCGATCTGGCATATTTTTGCTCGGCCGAAAAAAAATGCCCTGAACATGTTAGTGAATTGCGCATTTGGCTTCACTTTTGTTCGGCCGAGCAAATAATTTCCAATCGGGCGCAAAAACACGGAGCTTAGTGCATAGCCCCCAAAGAATCTAAACGCCTGCCTCTTCTTTTCCATATCCTCCCCCTACCTGTTTATTTAGCCACAATGGTTTTGATTTGCAGTATTATTTCTTTTTTACTTATTACCCAAGGGTATACACAAAGTGTGCTTTTCTAACAATGTTTTAAAGACTGTCCATTTATCTTCTACATTTTCCCTGTAAAAACATCATCCCATTGTATTACTTGTAGATTAGACCTCAGTTTATTCAAATCTGCCTTTCTAAAGTTTTAGGTCTTTGTTGAACCCAAGTAATCAGTTTTCTGATCATTTATTTCAAATGAGACCATGTTATGATCACTGGTACCCAAATGTTCCAGGACTTGAATATTTGCTATTACAGCTCAACCCCGTTATACCACGATCCGCTTATAACGCGGTCTGAGCGTGGCTCACAATTTAAAAGTACAGTATCTCCAATTTTTTTTTTCCCACTAAATGACCGCTGCGCGAGGACATACAGGCATCTGCAGCTCTCTCCCCTGCTTCATCAGGCAGCATCCACGTGCGCGCTGACATCTCCAAGGTTTTTTTTTGGTTGTTTCTTAGTTTTTTATAACATTCAATGCTTTATTGGTCACGGGGTCCAATGTCCAATGACATCACACCAATCCTATGGTGTATTGGTACAGAATCCCTAACAGTGTATGAAGGGTCATGGGTTTGATTCCTGTATGGTATGGTAAAATATTTTATTTTAATTATAATGTATAAATTCTAAATTATTTTATTTATTTTACAAATTATTATTTTTATTATTATTATATAAAATACTAATTTATAAATTATACCATACCATGCAGGAATCTAACCCATGACCCTTCATACGCCGTTAGGGATTCTCTAGGATTGGTGTGATGTTAATGGACTCTATTATCAAACGTAACTTGTACTGCACAGAACTGCCTTTCAGTAATGTGTACAGTACTAGAAGTTAAGTTTGATAGGATTGTTGTGATGTCATTTAAACTATTATCAAACAACTTCTAGTACACATTGCTGAAAGGCAGTTCTGTGCAGTACAAGTTAAGTTTGATAAGAGTCCAATGACATCACACCAATCCTATGGTGTAGTGTGTGTGTGTGTGTGTGTGTGTGTGTGTGTGTGTGTGTGTGTGTGTGTGTGTGTGTGTGTGTGTGTGTGTGTGTGTGTGTGTGTGTGAGAGAAAATATTACCTTGGAGGTCCTTGCCTTAAACCTTTGGCCTAGATCCCTGAAATATTTTTTTAGGATCCTGTATCTTTCTCTAACTTTGTCTTTTGTGCCCGATCCATAATGTGCCAAGCCCGGGAGATAACAAACTGTTCAGTTCATGTGGTCATGGCAACAGATTGCCCTATGTACCTTCCTAATAAACTAGGTGTACTTTATAGGAACAAATCCTCCCTAAGTCTGCTGATCAGAAAGCGTATCGTACAGCAGATGCTAATGCCAATTATCGAATATGGAGACATAATAAACGGCTCGGCACCCCAAACCCATCTTGGCAAACTTGACATCCTCTACAATTTAATATGCTGTTTTTTTCTCCAATGCAACTACAACAAACATCACTGCGAAATGCTCAAGGAACTACATTGGTCATCACTTGAGTCTAGGCGCAAAGTTTACCTTTCCTGTCTTGCCTTCAAATACTTTCTGGGCAAGCTACCCATCTATCTGAACAAGCTCCTCACTCCTACCACATGCAGTACTTATCATCTGAGATCTGACTCTAAAAGACTGTTCATGGTCCCAACGCTCAACAAAGTATCCGGCTGCTCCTCCTTCTCTTACCTTGCACCCCAAAACTGGAACAACCTACCGGTGACTCTCACATCCACCAACAGTTTAAATTCTTTAAAAACTAAGGCTGTCTCACATTTTAATCTGGTCTGTAACTGTTACATACGCCTATAATATATATTATCTTTAACTGTGTATGCAATGTCTTGTATATAATGTACACCCTGTTCACTTATGTAACTATGAGTGACCATGTATTATTTGTCATCTTAACTCTATGCCTAGGACATACTTGAAAACGGGAGGTAATGCTCAATGTATTACTTCCTGGTAAAACATTTTAGAAATAAAAATAAAATTAATAATAATGGTGTCCCCTACCACCACAATCTTTTTTGGTATTTTAGCATCCGGAGTCCCCTTTGTGCTGGAGGAACTATTCCCCTGGCTGCTAGAGGAATCAGTCTCCCCCAGCCTTGCCATTTCTGCCCTGACTCTCACTCAATATGGCAAATCTATTGGGATGGGTCAACTCAGAACTGGCCTTGCTCTTCCTATTGCCCTTGCTTCCCCTTCTAACTGTTACCCTGCTCACTAACAGCACCACCATCTGCACCACTAGTACTTTATTTTTCTGAAACAATAATTTGCAGGATAAACATCATGTGGAACATTCAATTTTAAATTCAAGTATGGAGTTGAAATGTAGTACAATGTATAATATAATTTTAGAATTAAATAAATCTATAATGTTACCAAATGTTTCAGCTTCTATTGTCATATTTGCTTGTAGAAGGGTGATACTGAAAGATTTCAGTTCTCATGTAAAATTATTTTGCTCTGGAGTTTGTTTCCCAGTATTTTAACTCCTCATGAAAAGTGCACACTCTTCTCTACTAATAATAAAAACAATTTTTTCCTTATCCTCTTAAAAATGGAAAAATTCACCTACATTTGTTTTGAATTTTTATGAGAAACCGTCTTTGCCAACATGATTTCACCTTCCACATGCAAAATAATTCTTTAATTTAAATATTCAATATACTGTAATATAATAAACTAACCACAATAAACATAAAATATGTATTTTTAAAACAATATATTTGACAAACTTATTTTAATAAACCATACATTTGTCATATTCTAGTGATGAAGAAGCTGAGTACTTATGATTACATAATGCAGCAACGGATACAGAATAATGTAAGAGGCCAAGAGAAGAATGCAGAAACACCGCAGACTACATCAGAGATGACAGCAGATCTACATGTAAGGCTTACCTGAGTTGCAAAAACTGCTGTGGGAATGCCCCTGATGCAAATAGTAATTTGAACCTTCATAGCCATTTATTTTAATTGATGATAGAACATTGGCAGATGCGTTGCCAGAACAGACTAGTATTTTCACTTTGTCAATTTTCATGTTCTCATATAAAGACTTGTACCAAGTGCTCATTTTCAGAATCTTGAGATATATTTCAAACACTACATTATATGTTATATACTGAAATCAAGCTTGGGAACCAATGTGCATAGATGTGTCTGCACATGTCTACCATTTTTATCCAGTGTACAGGATCATTCACAACCAAGCACTATGTCCTGATTTAATACTGTATTCTGAAGCTACTGATCAGAAGGGATGGGTGAACCAGTTCAAATTCGTTCCCTGAAATTCCACGGATATTTTTGACCAAATCCGTCCCCCTCAAATCCATCTATGGATTGGGTACGAAAAAAAAAATCGGGATGGATTCATTCAAATCCGTCATTGAATGAGAGAGAAAGAGGGATATATATATATATATATATATATATATATATATATATATATATATATATATATATATATAAATTAATTAGTCTCTCCGGGTGTGTGTGCAAATATGTATATATATGTGTGTGTGTGTCTATATGTATATATATATATATATATGTGTGTGTGTGTGTATAATCTCCTCTCAAATGTCCCTCCAAATAAATTAGGGACACATGCCTGTGCTGAAAAAAAATCACACCTGAGGTACCTAGCTGGGAAGATATGCTAATGACTATGCAAAGTATATTTAAATGAGTCCCATCCCACACTTCCTGAACGGATTTCCAGACCAACTATATATAGTTAATAAGCCTAAGGCAACAACATAATGACAGGAGCAATGATTCTCAACCAGGGTTCCGTGGAGCAGTCCCAGGGGCTCCACCGAGCGGCCCGCACTCAATGCAGCCCACAGTGGCTTTCCTGGCTCTTCCCCTGGCTCTTTCCCTCCTCCCTCCTCTGTAGGAGCGCGCTCTAGCATCCCGGCACTTCCGGTGCCTGCTGCTAGCTAGAGAGCATGCAGTCCTCGCCGCCTCAAGCCTCCCGTCCGCCGCTTTCTGCCCACCCACTGCCTGAGGTAGGCATATGGGATGGGATGGGAGATGGAGATAGGTTGCCTTAATGTGCTGGTTTGAGGGGTGAGTAGTGCGTGCTTTACCATAGAGTGCAGGGGGGGGGGGGGGCAGAACACAGTCTGCTGTAGTAGGGTATTAGGATGGGGGATCAGTAGCCTTAGCGTGCTGGTATGAGGGGTGGGTGGTGCACGCAGAGGGGGGAGATTAAGGGGGGGTATGTGATATGCAGGGGGTTGGTATATGAGGAGGAGAATGATGATGAGGGGTACTGGGGGAGTTATCATGATTTTACCCGTGCGCTGCTTTTTTTTTTTTTTTTTAATATGTATTGGAGGGGTGGGGGTCTTTTAAAAATGTATTGGGGGGTGGGGGTCTTTTAAAAATGTATTGGGGCGGCTGGAGCATTTTTAATATGTATTGGCGGGGGTGGGTATTTTTATTATGTATTGCGGGGTGGGTTTACATGTATTTAGGAGGGTGGGGTTTTTTGGTATGTATTTTGTGTGGGGGGTTGAGTGAGAGTGGGGTAATTGACGTAAGGTAGGGGCGTGAGAGGAGAGAGGAGGGAGGGAGGGAGTAAGAGTGAGACGCGGGAGAAATACATGTGAGGCGGTGGGGGGGAGAGTGAGTGAGACAGAGGGGAGAGAAATACATGGGTAGAGGGGGCTCGTGAGGTGTGAAATTAACCTAATATATGTCAGCCAGAGAGGGGTACCCTCAAGATTATTCAAAAAGCTTCAAGGGTTCCTCCAAACAAAAAAGTTTGGGAATGACTGGACTGGAGAGTGGTCTGAGACCCAACAGGACTAGAACCCACAACCGCTACTTTTCTAGGCCCCAACTCTAACAGTGTGAGCTAAATCAACTGATGAGTAGTATCACTTTCACATCCTACTTTTGAGCTGCTCACACAGGTAGCTAATCTAGCTATTAGGGTATCTCACATGTATCTCAGGAGTGCTCCACAAAGACAAAAACTATAATAGTGACCTAACCGCTCAACCTAATACTCAAGTAATTAACGTACTCTGTATAACATGGTGCAAATAGGAAAAGAGAATATCTATTATCAAAGTAGGTCCCAAGAAGGGGCAGCAAAAAGTCCTATATTATGCACTCAGTATGGGATTGAATAAATTGACTGTTAGACTAATGTCTCTATAAGGGGGTCAATTACCCATAGCTGAAATACTATGACATGCACAGAATATATGTCCACATAGGACTAAAAGGAAAAATAATAAAACTTTAATAACATCAAAATATTATATACACAGATGAACATAATATATAGTGAAAATTAATAAAATCCCCCAATAGGCTGTCGACGATGAATTAGTAACCTGGTATGTATATAGATGTATTTCCCCTGTGAGGGTTAACATACATCAATAGCAGAGGTGGGTCAAATTCCCACTTAATACTGGGCTATGCCCCTATAGTGTGAATATACAATCAAAATAGCGTTTAAATAGATAGAATCAGCAATATATATCACACAGAAGAAACCGCATACACGCCAAAATGTAAGGTACCCAAAAGCCAGCTGGTCAGCACCTAGTGGTGTGTGCTGGCGGTGCTCCAGGGATGGGGATAATATAACAACAACAAAAATTATTCCCTAGGGGAGCACCCGGTTTACCAGTGAAAATAAACCATTTTTTGGTGAGAACAATAAAACAGGGGAGAAAGAATAAAATGGAGGGGAACTCCCCAACTGCTCCTCCAGAGGATAATTGAAGGTCTGCAGCTAACCAAAAACAACATGGGCATGCAACACAAAAATTAAAGTCTCGGTATGATGAGACATGAACAGCTAGCTTCTAATAATGTGATGGGTAACAATTGGATATGAGTAACTGGCCAGAAGTAAACAGTGCATCTACAGTATGTGGGACATAAATGAGGAATAAAGCACACACAAAGAATATCAGGTGTAAAGATGAGTACCCTGAATTCAACACCAATCACGAGGAGAAAACCCACATGGTGCGGTAAGCTGGTGGGGTGTGCATGTAAGGGTTGCTGACATGAAAAGGGAGATGACTGCGGGTAAGCTCACTCCAAGCAGGGTAGATGCTAGGAGAGAGTAATGTCAAAAAAGTCATATATTGTTGAAAGGTTCCTAATTTCACTATGATAGGCACGTCATCTAATACTCGACTCAGGGAGACTTTTACAGCCCTGGTTGCACACAGGCTCCGGTCCACGAACAGCATGAGTACTCGGGAAGCAAAGAATCAGACACAGACAGGTATTCCAAAATAACTAAGCAGATAGTCCTGAAACTGCAAATAAAGCAATCTCCCAATGCAAATAGATGAATGTGCAGTCCAAAATCCACAAAACTTCACCACTAGTAGAAAACCACGAAGGCAGACGTAAAGCACGCAGTCCCTCTAGGAGGGAGGAGGAGGAGAAGCAGCGGTTCCCACAACCAGGCTTCCACTCCGACGCGCGTTTTGACAAGTCTTCTTCTGGGAGTGGTAGTTACACATGAACATCAGACTCTTTTTTCGCAATTTTAGGCACAGCGGATCTCATCTTCAGGCAGAGCAAATCAGCACGTTAGTGTTTCATCGCGTCTTCATGTTCCCTGACGTAATTGTGTAAATCTCCATGACGACTAGATGCTCTTTTCATAGCTAGTAGAGTTCCTCCCGAGCTGTAACCGGCCTGGAGCATTCTAGTGCTTGTCGGGTAGCCTCCGCTGCATTGTCATAGCGACAGGATGCTCTGAAGACTATACACACGCTGGGGTCAGGTAACAGATGTGCTGCGATCCCTGGGATTAATAGGGAGATATGCCTTTTTACCCCTGTATCTAGAGGCAGACTGCCAAGGGAATATACAGTCCTTTACACACACTCCCATATAATTACCTATATATATTTTTCTAGGTTATCTATTTGGTGACCAACATTCATATATATGGCTACATTTATGAAAACATGGTTACCTTCGTTGTGTATATATATAGTATTTGGGGATTCAGGTACACAGGTCTAAAGAACATGTAGATCTGTATTGACTTTAGAGGCAGATTATCTAGGGGTTATATAGTCATACACCTCTCATTATCAATTAGACCTTTATATTGGAGGGATATGGTTTGGATGTGTGTATGTATTGTATTGATTTTACATGTATTTATGTACATCAGATTATATGTACATTGTGTGTATATATAGATTTGGGGGATCCAGCAATATTTTATTTTCATACAGATCTGTATAGACTTTAGAGGCAGTTCTAAGGGTTACACACTCCTACACCACTCCTGTAAGGAATCGGGGAAAGCAGCCCCTGCGTCGCGCTCCCTCCTTACCTGCAACCGCAAACAGGTCTGCGGATTTCACTACGCGCGCACGGAGAGGTACCTATGACATCACAGGGACCGGCCGCGCGCACACGTGACGCGTGTGCACCGCTCCCCAGCTACGTGTCAACAATCATTAACCAACTTCATCACTCCCAACTGTCTCCTGCACTGCTCCACCTATCCCTGCCTCCGCTGAGTCCGCACCTCCGCTCCTCCCCTCTGTCTCATTGGTTCCTATCTCCTTATATGCTCAGTCTTGCCACTGGCACTTTGGCTAAGCATAATTCCTTGTAGCCTGTGTGTTCCCACATCCCTGTTCCTAGCTTTGTCTTACCTTGCTCTATCTTGTTGCTGTTTGAGTTCCTGTGTACCGACCCGGCTTGACCCTTGGACTCTGCTCTTCTGGATTATTGACCCCGGCTTACCTCTGACCATCCACATCTCTCCAACCCCTGACCACGGCACCCTGACATCAACTATTTTACTGGCTCCAAACTCCGACCTCTGCAAGTATCAGGACTGTACTCCCATCTCCAATACCGACCCGGCTACCTTGACTCTCCACTCTCCAGACGTGCCCTCGTTGCTGTGGGTGGCGTTATACTTTCCCACCTCAGTCCCGCCTTGTTTGTGGTGAGCATCAGCGTTACACCTCCTCCTCTGTCTGTGATGTATGTGTTATACTTGTAGAATTATATTTACATGCCAGTTACGGACCCCGTGAGTACAGTAGAGGCAACTCTTATTCTAACAAAAACCAGTGGCAATTCCCCAAAATACCCAGGTTACACCCAGGTACATTCTGAATACATGCCTTAAACTTTCCTTAAACTAGCCCCAGCATTTCTGCATTGATTAATGGCCTATCAGATTAACAGCGGGGGTCCCTGGCAGTCCCATTCAAACTGAATTGGACTGCCAGGGATCCCTGCTGTGTTAATCCTATGGGTCGTTAGTCAATGCAGAAATGCCTTAAACATGCCTCAAACTAGCCCAGAACATACCCAGCACATACCCAGAATGTAACCCAGCTAGTTTACGGCAAATGTTAGCATAAACGTTGCCTCTACTGTATGTATGAATGTATATAGATACGGATACGTTTCCTGTGTGAAATTACGGGAACAGAGATGAGGTTGGTCTTGATTTATTTTGCCTTGACCTCATTTAGATACATCTTCTGTATTCCTGTTCCTATGCAGCTATCTGTGGGGCATATATATGAACCTCATGTGTATGTACATGTTTATATCCATGCATTGTGAGGATGAAGTAGTATAGAATTTTTATCACTTTACATAGTTTAGCTGCCCTTATCTATCTGACCAGGCTGATACATCCATTATGCATGGGTATGGACAGGGATATACTGGATACATATGGCTTTGTTCATATATACATAGGATACTCATTTATATCTTGTTCTCCTGTAGGAATACATCTATATAGGTGCATATTTAGATATGTATTATTCTATTTGCATTAGACTTGTAGTCCACCTTTCTTTATTATTGGCCATGTTGAATCGTCATTTATAATCAAATAACTATTCTTACATAGATTTATCTACTAGACATACCCCATTCCGATTGGGTGATTGGGTCCTATCCAATGTATACTCTACTAAATGTATGAGCGGTCCAAAGCCGGTTGCTGGCTCATTATTTAAACGAGGGACGCTGGGACTTACTTGACTCCTCCTCCCCTGATGAAGCATGCCTTGTGACGCAAAACATACGTCAGGATTTCAACTACGTCACGAAGGTGACCTTTGGAGGCATGGCGGCGACATCTTTAAGCAGCAGCACGGCTTGTATTCTGGTTTACTCGGCTGCATAGCTGCTTATAGTGCACATTTTTTATGCGGTTTGAAATCTAATTATTGATAGACAAATGACCATGGATTACACTCTGCACACCAGATCCTTTCAGGGCCACTTTCTGCAGCACAGGCTGTGATACTAATACTGTAGGTTATATGACTGTTATAATATACCGTAGGGTCTGAGACATTTCCCACATAAGCTATGACACACTGCAACAGTTACCACTTGAACTGACACAGTTACTCTGTGTTCTTTATCCTGGTATCTTATGTGATACATTGTACAGTATGTGGTGACTTCAGTTGTTTCATCCCTGTTTATAACAGACTTGTGTTTACTTATATCTAGCGCAAATAGGGTGAGAGATTCATACATGTCCCTAACTGCATCTGTTTTAGCCACCTTGCATGGCTATTGGTGATTTCAGGCCCTGATACCTATTGTGTTTAACATTGCTGTAGCTCAGGTCTTGTGTGTGTGTGTGTGTGTGTGTGTGTGTGTGTGTATGTATTTGTGTTGCTGCTTCTACCTATTTTAACCCTATTTGGATTGTATATTCACACTCTAGGGGCATGGCCCATTATTAAGTGGAAATTTAACCTACTTCTGTTATTGATGGACAGATGCAGCGGCCGTTATTCGAACACTTCACGCGTTGTATGCCTTGGAATACCCATGTCATGGTGCGGGATTTCTTCTAACCTTACCGCCTTAAGACAGGAGTGCAGAAAATGTCATTTTAGTGTTCTGGTTTTTAAACACCTGAAATTGACACAGTAGCACAGTACTGTACACATTACAATTCATTCATTTCATTGCATTGCACACAATCCATGAAATTCAAACAAAGCAACCGCGATAAACACGTGTGCCTGGGGCGATTGGCCGTGTTAATGCCGCGTGGACTTCAGCAACGCACACGAAAACGGCTCTGTGATTTGTTCGAATAACAGCCGCTGCAATTGTATGTTGACCGTCACAGGGGAAATACATTGTGGTGTATTAACATCTATATACATACCGGGTTACTAATTCATCTTCACCAGCCTATTGGAGAATTTTATTAATTTTCACTATATATATATATATATATATATATATATATATATCATTATACTGAGTTAAGTTATGGTGAGTAAAAAAAGTGACAAAACCCTCCACAGGAAAGCAAATATGCAAATATAACTGTATGCTCATCTGCATGTCTTAGGCAGGTCTGCAACCCCGCCTTTCCCCATTATCACCCAGCATACAGCACTTCCACTGCATCAAGGGATTCTGGGAAATGACATGCAAATGAGCACACAGTGTCACTTTTTGCCTCAATAACCATTTTTAACATGGTTCCCTATAGGCTTAAGCTTGCTGCATGGTCACAGCTTTGAGCACAGCCAGGGTTAAGGTGCATACCCAGAAAACCACCCACAGACAGCCGTTTCGACCTTGATGGGTCTCATCAGTGTGGGGTTGATTTTACTGGGAATGCAAGAGAGGCTATGGGATAGGCTAAACCATAATACTGAGTTAAGTTATGGTGAGTAAAAAAAGTGACAAAAACCCTCCACAGGAAAGCAAATATGCAAATATAACTGTATGCTCATCTGCATGTCTTAGGCAGGTCTGCAACCCCGCCTTTCCCCATTATCACCCAGCATACAGCACTTCCACTGCATCAAGGGATTCTGGGAAATGACATGCAAATGAGCACACAGTGTCACTTTTTGCCTCAATAACCATTTTTAACATGGTTCCCTATAGGCTTAAGCTTGCTGCATGGTCACAGCTTTGAGCACAGCCAGGGTTAAGGTGCATACCCAGAAAACCACCCACAGACAGCCGTTTCGACCTTGATGGGTCTCATCAGTGTGGGGTTGATTTTACTGGGAATGCAAGAGAGGCTATGGGATAGGCTAAACCATAATACTGAGTTAAGTTATGGTGAGTAAAAAAGTGACACTGTGTGCTCATTTGCATGTCATTTCCCAGAATCCCTTGATGCCGTGGAAGTGCTGTATGCTGGGTGATAATGGGGAAAGGCGGGGTTGCAGACCTGCCTAAGACATGCAGATGAGCATACAGTTATATTTGCATATTTGCTTTCCTGTGGAGGGTTTTTGTCACTTTTTTTACTCACCATAACTTAACTCAGTATTATGGTTTAGCCTATCCCATAGCCTCTCTTGCATTCCCAGTAAAATCAACCCCACACTGATGAGACCCATCAAGGTCGAAACGGCTGTCTGTGGGTGGTTTTCTGGGTATGCACCTTAACCCTGGCTGTGCTCAAAGCTGTGACCATGCACCAAGCTTAAGCCTATAGGGAACCATGTTAAAAATGGTTATTGAGGCAAAAAGTGACACTGTGTGCTCATTTGCATGTCATTTCCCAGAATCCCTTGATGCAGTGGAAGTGCTGTATGCTGGGTGATAATGGGGAAAGGCGGGGTTACAGACCTGCCTAAGACATGCAGATGAGCATACAGTTATATTTGCATATTTGCTTTCCTGTGGAGGGTTTTTGTCACTTTTTTTACTCACCATAACTTAACTCAGTATTATGGTTTAGCCTATCCCATAGCCTCTCTTGCATTCCCAGTAAAATCAACCCCACACTGATGAGACCCATCAAGGTCGAAACGGCTGTCTGTGGGTGGTTTTCTGGGTATGCACCTTAACCCTGGCTGTGCTCAAAGCTGTGACCATGCACCAAGCTTAAGCCTATAGGGAACCATGTTAAAAATGGTTATTGAGGCAAAAAGTGACACTGTGTGCTCATTTGCATGTCATTTCCCAGAATCCCTTGATGCAGTGGAAGTGCTGTATGCTGGGTGATAATGGGGAAAGGCGGGGTTGCAGACCTGCCTAAGACATGCAGATGAGCATACAGTTATATTTGCATATTTGCTTTCCTGTGGAGGGTTTTTGTCACTTTTTTTACTCACCATAACTTAACTCAGTATTATGGTTTAGCCTATCCCATAGCCTCTCTTGCATTCCCAGTAAAATCAACCCCACACTGATGAGACCCATCAAGGTCGAAACGGCTGTCTGTGTGTGGTTTTCTGGGTATGCACCTTAACCCTGGCTGTGCTCAAAGCTGTGACCATGCACCAAGCTTAAGCCTATAGGGAACCATGTTAAAAATGGTTATTGAGGCAAAAAGTGACACTGTGTGCTCATTTGCATGTCATTTCCCAGAATCCCTTGATGCAGTGGAAGTGCTGTATGCTGGGTGATAATGGGGAAAGGCGGGGTTGCAGACCTGCCTAAGACATGCAGATGAGCATACAGTTATATTTGCATATATATATATATATATATATATATGCAGTGTTCGACAAACCTATACATTTGCTCGCCCCGGGCGAGTGCATTTAACCCCCGGGCGAGTAAATATTGGCCCATGCAGCACACGTTTGGTACTAGGTGGCGAGTAGATTTTTTTGTGTGGCGAGTAGATTTTTTGGTGATTTGTCAACCACTGTATATATGTAATGTTCACCTGTGTATATAATATTTTGATGTAAATCGGATATACTCTACACACTGGATAAGCGCTCACTGTGTCCGTTTGCGATCGGGCATATGGCGTCAGGAGGGAGATTCCTCAATGTCAATGGAGGGCGTGGGGAGAGCGCGTCATCAAATGGCCCTGACTGTATACCTCACTAGGGCTCTTTTTTTTTTCATTTGATGACGCGCTCTCCCCATGCCCCACGGCCTCCATTGACATTGAGGACTCTCCCTCAGTTGGTTACTGCGCAAGCGCGTACTACTGGGGGTTGCTAGACCATGCATGTCTCCGGATTGGTAGTTGGGGGCGGAGTTAGTCACTGTCGTCTCTGTGTCTGAATATACTGATTAGGTGTATACACATCAGAAGACCATTAGCAATCAAAATGGGTGGATCGCATGTGAGCTGTGAGTATTGGCTGGTTATGTCATTCTGTGTCTATATATGTTAATAAAGTTGTGATATGTATACCTTGAGAAAGTGCTCTGTGAAGCCTGAAACGTTGGTAGGGCTCTCCATTGCCCTGTTTTTCCATGACCAATAAATAATCTTTTTATGGGATACGCACCCTCCTTTCTACTTTTTTGATACCTACAGTAGTGCTCTTCCAGTTTTTCTCCTTCTCTACTAGCCTACCCCTTGGACGGAAGCACACCTGGGGACCCCTCACTTTTGGATCGCATGAACTGTGCAGCACTCAGAGTGAGTCAATCGCTTGCTACATGTTTTCCTGTTCAGGACTTTATTTAGACAATTGGTACGTTATAGGGTGTTATTATGCTCAATCTTCCTGGTGTTATTGTTAACAACAGCGTCACTTATTAGTGAGCTTACCATCCGGGACTGCAACCCAGTACCTGTCTTCTATCAAGTTTATGTTTAGGGGTCCCCCCTACAAGTATCTGGTTATTCATTCATTTATCCTACTCTTGGGGTCTTTAGCATTATGCAGTCACATGGTCAATTTCAGGTCACTACCTGATTCCATATGCAATATCGCAAACTGAAACTGTGAGCGCCTATCTAGTGTAAACAGACTCCGGCAACTCTAATAGTGGCAATAGTACTTAGAACACAGCTTGTGCCATTGATACTGGTTTATGGTATCAGATATTTCCACTGTTACAAGGGCTTGATCCAGGGTTATTTCAGGTTTACACCTGACGCTATATGCCGATCGCAAACGGACACAGTGAGCGCTTATCCAGTGTGTAGAGTATATCCGATTTACTCTCTCAACTAACAGCGTATAGTTTATAAGTCTCTAGTACGCTTTATCAAACAATTATAACATCAAGCACTCTATAAATATTTAGCGCTCACGCTTTTCATATTTTGTACCCTAAATACGGGGCTGGACTTAGGGTTACGTCAGTTTATTCATTTTCATACACTGGCGACACACTTTATTGCAGTGTGGCCAGTTCCGCAAGCCGGGAGATTTCCCGGCTTGCAAGTGGCATCCCCTCGGCGTGCCGCGCGTCACCGATGCGCGGTCACGCGTCATCGGGTGCCTGCGCCCCCTGCACCCGAGGGAGCCCTGGTGTCCCGCGATGTGGGGGACGGCGGCAGGGGGTTCCGGGGGACCCGGCGGACCCGGAGAGGAGAGGGGGAAGCCGCGATCGGCGGGCCTCTCCTCCGCTGCTTCGGCGCGCGCCCGGCACCCTCCGGCGTGCGCCAGGTAACTGCTGCGGCCGAGAACGGGCAAATGTTCGAATAAACTCGGCCGCAGCAGTACACAGGTGCTTGTTTACAGACATAGTTCTGACTCAACAACATGTGTACTGTACATACAGGCATACCCCGGTTTAAGGACACTCACATTAAGTACACTCGCGAGTAAGGACATATCGCCCAATAGGCAAACGGCAACTCACGCATGCGCCTGTCAGCACGTCCTGAACAGCAATACCGGCTCCCTACCTGTACCGAAGCTGTGCGCAAGCGGGGAGACTATAGAGCCTGTTACAAATGCGTTATTTACATCAGTTATGCACGTATATGACGATTGCAGTACAGTACATGCATCGATAAGTGGGAAAAAGGTAGTGCTTCACTTTAAGTACATTTTCGCTTTACATACAGTACATACTCCGGTCCCATTGCGTACATTTATGTGGGGTATGCCTGTATATGAATTAGAGACAGGTTCCTGAATTGAAGATTGACAAACTAGTGTATAACATTTGCAGCTTTATTTCATTCAACTCTGCAATACACGCGTGATTTTTTTTATCGGGTTTGTGACGGTAGGGATAGCTGGCATCACAAAACTGGGATGAAGCCCAGCTAGCTACCCCTAAATCTATGGAATTTTGCCACCTATGTAAGGCTTATTGCAACAAAATGTATTTAATCGTTGGGGGAGAATAGGGAATGCATAATGCACTATGTCTGTAAGAATGTATTTCAAACCCTGTATTCGTTATTCCCTGTACATGCAATCCGACAGTTTAGTGAATCAGCATTGTTCTGTAATGTGCTTTGGGTGTCAGCCCAGCAAGAAAGCAAATGAGATATTCCATTGTTACTGTCATCTCTATGGAGAAAAACTAAGCAATCCATTTAGTTGAAGCTTTCTATAGAAATATCGAGGGCAAAGTCTCCATCTTTGCTGATGATATTAAATTGTGTAAGGTAATAGAATCAGAGCAGGATGTAATTTCTCTTCAGAAGAACTTGGAGAGACTGGAAACATGGGCAGATGAGATTTAATACAGATGAATGTAAGGTTATGCATTGGGATGCAAGAATAAAAAGGCAAATTACAAATTAAATGGGGATAAATTGGGGGAATCCTTGATGGAGAAGGATTTATGAGTGCTTGTAGTCAGCAGGCTTAGCAATAGTGCCCAAAGTCATGCAGCAGCTGCAAAGGCAAAAAAGATTTTATCTTCCATTAAACGGGCAATGGATGGAAGGGAAGTAAACATAATTATGCCCATTTACAAAGCATTAGTAAGACCACACCTTGAATATGGAGTAGAATTTTGGGCACCAATCCTAAGAAAATATATTATGGAACTAGAGTGCAGAGAAGAGCCACCAAATTAATAAAGGGAATTGACAATCTAATTTATGAAGAGAGGCTAGCTAAATTAGACTTATTTACATTAGAAAAGAGGCGTCTAAGAGGGGATATGATAACTATATACAAATATATTCGTGGACAATACAAGGAGCTTTCAAAAGAACTATTCATCCCACGGGCAGTACAAAGGACTCAGAGCCATCCCTTAAGGTTGGAGGAAAGGAGATTTCACCGGCAAAAAAGAAAAGGGTTCTTTACAGTTAGGGCAGTTAAAATGTGGAATTCATTACCCATGGAGACTGTGGTGGCAGATACAATAGATTTGTTTAAAAAAAGATTGGATATCTTTTTAGAAAGGAAAGGTATACAGGGATATACCAAATAAGTATACATGGGAAGGATGTTGATCCAGGGATTAATCCGATTGACAATTCTTGGAGTCAGGAAGGAATTTATTTTTCCCCTTATGAGATATCATTGGATGAAATGACTCTGGGGTTTTTTGTTTGCCTTCCTCTGGATCAATAAGTAAGTATAGATATAGGATAAAGTATCTAAATTTAGCATAGTTTGTCTAAATTTAGCATAGGTTGAACTTGATGGACGTACGTCTTTTTTCAACCTCATCTACAATGTAACTATGTAAATGAGTAAATGAGTAAATGATAGGGTTAGGGACAGCTAGGTGTCAGGACTCCTGGGGGTAGGGTGAAAGGCTGCTGATCAGATCTGGGAGTAAGAGCATTGTCCTGTCCAGATTCTGAGGCTCCAACCCAGTGGGAGTTCTTGAGTGCCTTAGCATGCCCCTGCTCTGGCTTTTTTGGCACTAACTTAATCCGTGCTGTGATTGGCCTGCAGCCCCTGTTCCCTGTAAAGGATAGCAACAGAGGGCTATATAAGGAGTGCTGCTGGTCAGATAATTGAGATCTACCTTCAGAGAGCATCTGAAACCAAGAGACGCTAACAGAGACTGAGAGACACTCTGGGAAGGAGTGTGGAGATTCCCTCAGAGGACTATCTGAGAGATGGAGAGACTGAGAGACATTCTGTAAAGGAGTTTGGATCTTTACAGTGACCAGCTGGAGATACATGTCAGGGGCTCTGTTGTGTGATGAGCCCTCTGATATCCTGGATAAAAAGCGGACAGGGCAAGCCTTCTTGTAGCAGGCACCTTCACCTAGCGAGGCTGGAATCTACTCCCCAGGCCCCCAGTTGGTATTGTATCTTGTTTTGTACATCTTTGTTTAGTCTGCTGGCGTGCCAGAATAAACCCCATTTTATTCAACAACTTTGTCCTGTCTGGGGCTAGTGATCCCAGTGGTTTCGGTGTAAAAGCACTGGTCAACCGTGACAGGCTTTTTCTGGCGGCATAACGGTGGGATCGCAAGGCTTTGTGTTGGGATTTCTTGTGGGAAATCACAGCTCAAAGACGGTCTTGGATTTTCAAGACCGCAGGACAAGTTATTCCAAACAAACGTTGTACAAACCTGATATTTTACTATTCCTTCACATTTATATTCATTTGGATAAATCTGAAGATGGCTGGTCCAGGAGGACGTTATTCCTCCTGGGACTGACAATCATTAGTTGCCCGGTGCACAAGATATGGGCTGACGAGTGACGGCCGTGGTACGATGGGCCTTGCGGAAGACCTTGAGTGGTATGAGGCCAGCTTGGCTGAATACGTTGCTACAGAGGTTGTTTGTGCAGATTTCCTTGCAGCGTATGGTCCAAACATAACCGAGGACTTTCGCTGGCACATTGTCCACCTAGTGAGAGGTCCTGCAGGAACTACGCCAATTCGATTACCACTGGCGCAGCCCTTGAAGCAGATCCTAAACCCCGCTACAGTGCAGGTGAGCCGAGCACTTCCAGTAGCTGACTCTTCCCAAGTCACCAAGCCATGGTGGAGTCAGCCAGGAGCCAGAGAGGCTGAGGTCGACCGAGACATTGCCGGCGAACCTGCCTCCATGAGAGCGACTGTGCTGGCTGAGGATGGCACCACACGAGTGCCTTGCCTCGTGGCTGCCAAGATGGCAGAGGATGCCCATGAGGGGCGGTGCTCCTTGGGAGACTGGACGTCCCATCCACGGATGGAGTGCCCCAAAGTATCCTGCTCGAGTAACACCAATCTGGAGAAACGTTCCCCATCTACAGGGCCGACAGCCTACAACAGGCTAGCCCCATCAAAGGAACAGACAGCAGCTGTGCAGCCGGAGAAGCAGAGGACCGAGTCAGCGGTCCCTCAAGCAGCTACTAGAGTCGCAGAGATGCAGCTTGTCAGGCTGCAGAGTGCAGCCATTAGGCTGGAGGACCAAGCGGTCCAATAAAAGATTTTTGCATACAGGGGTCCCAGGCAATCAGCAGGCAGTCTGTTTGGGGGACCCCAGCGCTACGGGACCTCTGGGACAGCCTGAAATGGTCTGTCCAGAGCAACAGACAGGGATGCTGGTGAAGCTACCAGGAGAGGATGCTCTTGTGACCCCAGTCACAGGGAGCCTAAGTCAGGCAGCTGCCCCTGCGGTGGTGTCTTTGGCGCCGCCATCCATCACAGTGGTTTATGCCCCCCAGCTTTTGGAGCTAGCAGCCGTGATCACCAATCTCCTGCATTTGGAGCCATCGTGTTCCAGGGTCACAGAGGAGACCAGGCCGGTAAGCCAGACCCAGCCTAATCTCTGTCCTGACATCCCTGCTGACCATTCCCCTGACAAACTGACTGAGGGCGAATGGCCAGAGCTCAGTGAGTGGTCCCAGGAGAGGGTGCGGGCAGACACTGATCTGGAGCACGAGACCTCGGTTGGTCGAGTCTGCCCGATCGGTTCCCCGGACTCGTGTGCTTACATACTGCGAACCAGCCCCGGTTGCTTCAGTTGGACAGGGGACAGAGAGGGGCCAGTTAGTGAGTCCCTGGGTGGGTGGGGAACAGAGCTTGCAGGGGACTAAGGAGATCCTGCTGACAGGGCATCAGGGGATCGCTCACACCAGAGCCCGGCTAGTGCAAACATTCTGCGGGCTGGAGGCATACCAGGAGGTATCGGCATTAAGCCGCACCTGGGATATCTGCCAGCAAGTATGCAGGCTGGGGGAAAGTCCGAGAGCTCCCCGGAGACTTTCACCAGGTTTATTTAAGCCCTTATAGCACAAGGCTGTGAGTGGGTCAGCGGTGTTATCTTTATGCAGCTTGCCGCTGAGAAATCGGAAGAACCAGGCTCTCAACGATGACCTAGGAGAGGCTAGGCAGGGAGGCTCTGTGGAGCAGCGGGGGACCTGTCCCAGCTCGCGGATCCCCAGCAGACATGAGAGGTGGGAGAGATAGACTTGGTCCTGGCTCTGGATAAACCGAGCAAGACCCATCCACCTGGTCAAAACCGGGGATCACAGCTCCCTCTACTGGACCGCGTACCAGATCTCGGTGGAGGGGAAACAGAACTTGGAGAAGGAGATAGAGGAGACACAGGGCTACCATAGGAGAGGGGAGAGCCAGGGTAATGTCCCAGACAGACTCCTGACTGAGGTGACCAAGAGGCAGCTCGAGGTCCTGATAGCCTGGTCCCCCGAGTGTGCTTGGCTACTGCTTGGGCTCAGGAGCGCTGTTAGCCCTATGTATGTGGGAAGCCCTATGTGGGGTCGTGGAGCACGACCCCCTAAATTGGTTGCGGAGGATGCCCGGGGAGACTGAGAACTGGTTAACCTGGAGCCGTACCCTTCAGGACTTGGACTTTGCTAAGGGTAGCAGGCACGGCAGCGCAGATGGTCTCTCCCGGCTGGACATACCCAGCGACCAACGCACCAAAAGGACTTCCAGCCTTGTGGAGCCACCTGATGGGGTGTCTACCCCAGAGCATTCATCTTGCGGGGGGAGATATGATGGTAGGAATTGCTGGCATCACAAAACTGGGATGAAGCCCAGCTAGCTACCCCTACATTTATGTAACTTGGCCACCTATGTAAGGCTTTTTGCAACCAAATGTATTTAATCTCTGGGGGAGAACTGGGAATGTATAATGCACTATGTCTGCAAGAATGTATTTCAAAGCCTGTATTCATTATTCCCTGTAAATGCAATCCCACAGTTTAGTGAATCAACATTGTTCTGTAGTGTGCTTTGGGTGTCAGCCCTGCAAGGATGCAAATGAGATATTCCATTGTTACTGTCATCTCTATGGAGAAAGACTAAGCAATCCACTTAGTTGAAGCTTTCTATAGAAAGATAGGATTAGGGACAGCTAGGTGTTAGGACTCCTGGGGGGAGGTGAAAAGCTGCTGATCAGATCTGGAAAAAAACAGACCTGTAACAGGGCACTTATCCCTGTTCACAAATGTGCCTCTAATCCAGCAGTGTGGTGGTTAACTGCTGGTAGCAAATTAACTAACACCACCTGCCTGATTACAGGTGGTAGAAAAAGCCTGCCTTTGAGACAGGAAGTGACTCCTTAGCTCACGTGTGAGCTGAACTTTGGAGACAGAGCAGAGGTTGTTGAGTCTCCCAGGAGAGACTGACCAAGAGACCACAGATCTCTGGAGCTGACAAATAAGACTTCTAAACCTGGATGCTGACATCTTCTGTGCACACACGAGTCCGTTTCCAGGAGAGCAGAGAAGCTTCCCCTCCAGCAGCCAGCTAACAGATAAGACTTTTATTAACAAGACTTTTTATATCTGTTCATTTCATGCTATGTGTTTGGGGCTGGGAGACATGCTTAACTAAGGGAGTTGTGAATTGCATAGTATTTCACTAGAACCACTCCCAAGTGAATAGAAGCTTTGTTTCCCCCTTGTTTGGATGGTTTCCTGATGTTAAGGAAAAGGCACAATAAAGCCTTGTTATAATTTCACTTTACAAAAGTCCCCAATTGTGTACCTCTGTGAGCGTCCGTCTACATATGGTGTCCGAAGTGGGACGAGAGGTCGTCTTTGAAGTTAGAAAGGACCGGAGATTTTTTCTGTGAAATTTTTTTTATGCTTTTTTCCTACAAACAGTCTGAGCAACTTACACTGCACTGAAACCTACAAAACCACAGATGGACTCTTTTCCCCAATCCCAAGAGGAGAGAGACTGCTGAAGCAGCTAAACCTTATTTGCCTATCACAAAGTGTAATATGGTCATTGAAATAGGGGTTTTTCCTTCCAGCCATAGTCAGGGTTCAAGAAGTGAGTCAGCCCTTAAAAAGGGATAGGTGTTTGTTGTTTTCAAAAGTTTCGCTGAAGCAGTGAATACAGATGGTGATCCACGAGCGGTATTGATTTTGCAAATAAAGGTTGCCACACCGCATAGGACTACCAGCTGTGAATGGAGTATATGCAGAAAGGTGTGAAAATTGATGTAAGACTGTGCTGAAGCAGGGGAATTTTTTAGCAAACAAATGCTGAGTGTAAAATTGCCCTACAGGGGAAAAAGGGATTGCTGAACTGTGTAAAAGGTATTTCCAAAGCCAATTGCTGAGTGTTGAGTCACCCTGCCGGGAGTGAAATAAATATTCTACTGCAAAGAATGTTTTTTTTTCTGCAAGTAAAAAAAGTCTGCCTATATATATCTTGGAAGCAAAACAGACACCCAAAGTGTGAAGTGTGAATGCCATAATACCCAAAGATGAGACTGAAAATTACTGAACTCAAGCAGAAAACCAAATTCTGTTGCTGAAGCGGAGGAATTTTACCTAGCAAGTAAATGGTGTAAAGCAAACAGAAGTTTTTTCCTAGCAACTGCACATCTTGTATACCTGATAAGAGAAAATACATGCACAGTACTGCTGACATTGTAAAACTTATCCAGGAAAAGAAAAGTCTACAGAGATGCCTGTGAGAGCTACGGCCTTGTAGACGGACGTTCACAGAGGTACACAATTGGAGACTTTTATAAGGTGAAATTATAATAAGGCTTTAATTTGCCTTTTCCTTTTCATCAGGAAATCCATCCAAACACAGGGGGAGGGGGGGGAAACAAAGCATCTATTCACTTGGGAGTATTTCTAGTGAAACACTATGCAATTAATTCACATCTCCCTTAGTCAAGCATTTCTCCCAGCCCCAAACACATAGCATGAAATAAGCAGATATAAGAAGTCTCTTAAGAATGAAAGTCTTATCTGTTTCTTGGAGGGAAAATCTTCTCAGTTCCTGGTTCAGCTCCCTTCCCTCAGGGTGTGTCAGCTTCAGGTTTAGTAGTTTTCCCTGTGTCTTGAAATCAGCTCTGCTGTGTCTTCTGGCAGAGCTGAAGACATGGTCAGCTCCAGAGATCTGTGTTCTCTTAGTCAGTCTCTCCTGGGAGACTCAAGAACCCCTGCTCTGTCTCCAAAGGTCAGCTCACAAGTGAGCTAAGGAGTCACTTCCTGTCTCAACAGACAGGCTTTTGTAAGCAATCTAAATCAGGCAGGTGGTGTTTATTAATTGACTACCAGCAGTTAACCACCACACTGCTAGATTAAAGGCACATTACTTGAACAGGGATTACTCCCCTGTTACATACCTCCCCTGTTTGTGGGAAGCTTGGGCTTGCCACGGCCAAAGCCCACCCTTCCACTCTCATTCTAGATATCTCTGTAACTTGAATGAGAGTGGATGGAGGAAGAGAACCCTCAGTCCTGCTGGGATTGGAGCCCTTTCTCCAGTTTATTCGTGTCTCCTCCTGAAGGTGTTTGAGATCAGCACCCCTCAGTCGCTCAAGGAGGACTTTTTCCAAGTTTAGTCTTTTTTCTACGTGCGCGGTCATGAGATTTCCCTCGCGTCGGGTGCTCGTCTTATTGTAGGCATACTGTATGGCAGCAGTTGCAGAGCGTTTAAAAACAGCCCTTTGAGTTTTCCGCTCTTGAAGCTGTCTCTCTGCCCTTTTTTCACTCAATGGGGTTGCTAGTTCAGCCTCTTTGAGATTAAGTTGCAATTCCACACCCACTTCCAGAGAATGTCCCATCATTTCAGCTTCATCAGCTAAGGATTCTTCTGGTTTTAATTCAGCACGTGTGCCTTCTTTTGTGGCCTGCTGGATGGCTGAAGGTTTTGCTAGTGCTTGTTTAGGTGGTTCAAATTTTGCAACCTTGTCTTTCAGATGAGCGGTATTCCCAGCTCTCACTGTACCCTTGTCTTCATGGGTTTTTGAGGCTGTGGGATACTGACGCTTAGTCAGGGTCAATACTTGTCGGACTGTAATCTCATCCGCGAGAGATCCCTGTTTTTTGAGTGCGTCTTGCAAGTCTCTTCTCAAGGAATTTATCTGCATGCTTTGCTTTCTCTGAGCCTGCTTCCACATTTTTATTGCATTGTGAAGCACTATGAACTTCTTTGCTTGGGCCACAGTTACTTGTTTCAGTTTCTGGACCTTCTTGTGCTCCCTTTTTTGCCGCGTCACCTGGGTTCTAAGCTTGGCTTTTAGCGTTGCTTTGGTGATGCTCAGGGTAGCCTTCAGTTTCTCATGCTGCTTTGCGGGGACATACTGGGTCATCAGACGTTCCTGCAGCACTTTAATTTTTTTTTTATTTTTTTTTTTATTAGGCAGATAAGTCATTACATGGTATAAACATTGCAAGCAATATATCAGCCTAGTATACATTTTTTCTTTTTCTTGAGTGAGAAGAGAAAAGGAAAGACTCAACGTCCCCCTGACCTACTGTGGTCCATCAGGGAGGCGCGAGTGTGGAAACAGAAAGGGAATAGAGTGGGGGTGTGGGGTGTGGGAGAGGGTGGGGTGTGGGGGGGGGGAGGCTGGAAGGGGTATGGCGGGAGGAGGCCTTGATCCCATATTCCATATATATATATATATATTTTCCTTTTTTTTCTAGTTTGGGCTCTAGTGTAGTTTTTGCCTCTAGTTTGTTAGGGGGTGTTTCGCCTTATATGCACCATGTGGGTGTACCATGGATCCCAGATGTTTGTAAATGAGGTGGATGACCTCTTAAGGAAAGCAGACAATCTCTCCATGTCCATTACTTCTTGCACCCTTCTTATTATTGTTTGTTTTGAGGGGGGAGACACTTTCTTCCAGGCGGCAGCCACCGCACATCGAGCCGCCGTTAGAATGAAGGAGACTAATTTTCCTGTTGGCCGGTCCAGGTAGTCTAAGGGCCTGGCCAACAGGTAGGTCAGCGGTTCAATGGGTATTGTGAGGTCTGTGACCTCCTCTATTAATTTTTGTGTTGTTTCCCAGTATTTCTGAATTTCCGGACATGACCACCAAATGTGGGCCATGTCCCCCTTTTGACCGCAGCCTCTCCAACATAGATCGGATGCCAGTGGGTAGATTTGATTTATTCTAACTGGGGTAAGATACCAGCGGTACAGTATTTTGGAAATATTTTCTTTGATTGTGGTACATATGGAAGTTCCTGAGGCATTTTCCCAAATACTTTCCCAGTCCTCTCGGTCTATAACTATATCCAATTCTGCTGCCCAATGCAGCATATAGTCATGTGTGGGGGCTTCTGAGGCCCTCTCCAACTCTTTGCAAATTTGTGTTATTAGACCTTTCTGGTGGGCTGTTTCTCTGCATAGTCGCTTGAAACCTGTGAGAGGGGGAAATTCCAACGTTGGGGATAATGTTTGAATGAAGTGCCGAATTTGTAGGTACTTGAACACGTTCAGTCCTAGTATTTCATATTTGGTTTGAAGGTTTTGGTAGCTCATGAACTTCCCGAGGCTCAAGAGGTCGACAATCGCCCTAATGTTTTTGGTTTGTAATTGGTCAAATTGTCTGGGCTCACAGCCAGGGGGAAATTTCGGATTTTTGTGAATTGGAATGAGTTGGGATTGTGGTGTTGTGAGCTTGTACTTGAATTTGCTTTTCGTCCAGGTCTCCCATGTGTGTCTCATTGGGCCTAATTTGAATTTGTTATTTTGCATGTCCTCCTTGTTCAGGGACCAAAGGCAAGCGGGCAGTGAAGGCGTTCCGGCATATTGTGTTTCTATATCCAGCCAGCAATATTGGTTTGGGTTTGCGTTCCAGACTACCACCTGTCGCAATTGGGCGGCTAGTTAGTATTTTGTGATATCTGGAACTCCCAGTCCTCCTCTCCCCCTTGGCGCCAAGAGAACAGTTCTGGGGACTCTAGGTTTTTTACCTTGCCAAATAAAGTGGAAGATTAGTTTTTGGATATTTTTCAGTTCTGAGCCTGGGATGTGGACCGGGAGAGTCTGGAAGTAGTATAATAGCCTAGGGAGTATGTTCATTTTAACCGAGATCATTCTCCCGATCCATGATATTTGATATCCTCCCCATTTTTCCAAATCTTGTTTGATTTTATGGAATAAGGTCGGATAGTTATGTTTATATAGAGATTGGTAGGTCCTCAATATCTTAACCCCCAAGTACTTGATACAAGAGGAGCTCCAACGGTAGTTAAAGTTTGCTTTGAGGAGTTTCACCTCTGGCTCTGGCAGACTTAAGTTCAAGACTTCTGATTTGTCATTGTTTATCTTATATCCTGAGATTTTTCCAAAATCCCGGAGTTCTTTTTGGAGGTTGGGTAATGAGATTTGGGGTTTGGAGAGGGTTAAGATGACATCATCTGCGAATAGGGAGATTTTATGCTGCCTATTTCCAATGTCTATTCCCTGGATGTCTTTATTGAGTCGTATTGCTGATGCCAGTGGTTCTATCGTTAGCGCAAAAAGGAGAGGAGATAGGGGGCATCCCTGTCGAGTCCCATTTGTTATCTCGAATCTCTGGTTATTCCCCCCTGGAAGTTTTACCATTGCTGACGGATTTTGATATAGTCTACGGACCCCCTCTAGATATGTGTCTTTAAAGCCAAATTTACACATAGTTTGGTCCAGGAATTGCCAGTAGATTCTATCGAATGCCTTCTCTGCGTCTAGGCTTAGCAATAGTGCTTTGGTGTCTGTTAGGTGGACATGATCAATGATATTGATGATTTTTCGAGTATTGTCGGAGGCTTGTCTCCCCGCAACAAATCCTACCTGATCAATGTTAATTAACCTCGGTAATATTGGGTTTAACCTGTTTGCTAAAATTTTGCTATATAGCTTGAGATCACTATTGAGAAGGGAGATTGGACGATAGCTTCCACATTGCATCGGGTCTCTGCCTTCCTTATGTATTATAGCTAGATTGGCTAGAGACATTGTTGAGGGAATTTGGTTCCCTTCCATAAAGTGGTTGAATGTTTTTAGCAGATGCGTGGATAAAGTTGGCAAGAATCTTTTATAGTAGACATTTGTGAAGCCGTCCGGGTCAGGAGACTTAGTGAGCTTTAGTGATTTGACCGCCTCTTCCAGTTCCTCTTTTGAGATCTCAGCATTGAGGACTGTGTTCTCCTCCTCCGTCAGTGAGGGGAGTTGGCATTTATTTAAGTACTGGGTTATAGATTCTGATGCTATCGGTTCAGGTCGGCCGTTTTTAGCTCTTAAGTTATATAGTTCCTTGTAGTATTTTGTAAACTCTGCTGCTATTTTGCTTTCACTATATTGGATTTCACCAGACCTACTCTT
This sequence comes from Ascaphus truei, assembly GCF_040206685.1. Lineage (NCBI taxonomy): Eukaryota > Metazoa > Chordata > Amphibia > Anura > Ascaphidae > Ascaphus > Ascaphus truei. Next base: position 297,300,143 of record NC_134484.1, read on the forward strand.
GATCGCCGTTATCTGGGATCTTTTTTGTATCCCTCTCAATTTGCTAGCTAATAGTCTGTCGGCCTTGTTCCCTTTGTCATAATATTGTTGATTGGTCCATTTGAGGGCCTTTTCAACATCCTCCAGCTGGGTTTGTCTAAGTTTTGTTCTAGCTTCTATTAATGTTTTGTATACTTTTTTTGATGGGTTCGCTTTATGCGCGTGCTCTATTACCTTTATGCTGTCTGTAAGTTCTTTGATTAGCGCTTGGCGGGCTTTTTTCCTATGGGATGCGATGGAAATAAATTTCCCTCTGATGGTTGCCTTATGGGCTTCCCAAAGGATTGCTGGAGAGGAGACTGTTCCCATGTTGAGGGAGAAATAGTCCTTGAGTGAGGATCTTATCTCTCTCTCAATCTCTGGGTGATTTAGTAGAGAATCGTTCAGTCTCCAAGAATAAGTTGTTGTTTTTTCAAAGGGGACTGACAGTGTCATAGTGATCGGGGCATGATCTGACCATGTGATTGAGCCAATGTCTGATTCTATGGCTGCCGCCATCACATTTTTAGTGGTCAAAAAGTGGTCTATTCGAGATTAAGTCTGGTGAGGTGCTGAGTAGAATGTGTAGTCTCTCTGGCCCTGATGTTGGGTTCTCCAAACGTCCACCAGTGAGAACTCGCTCAGGATGTCCCTAAACCTTTTCCCCTTGATCTGGGAGTGGGTTGTACAGGAGGGGCCCGCTGTGGTTGATCTGTCCTCGGTGGGGTTTAAAACCATGTTTAGGTCTCCACCCACTATTATCGATGACAGATATCCCGGGTCAACGCCTTCGAGAACGGGTTGTAAGAATTCCGTTTGGTTCTCATTTGGGGCGTATACATTGATTAGGACAATTGTCGAGCCCGCGAGGGAGCCATATACCATTAGGAATCTACCCTCTGGATCCGCTACTGTTTTAACGTGATTGAATGGGGTGCCTTGTCTGATTAGGATAGCTACACCTCTTTTCTTACTACTGAATGATGCAAAAAAGCACATTGGGAAAAAATTTTTGAATAAATTTGGGGGGTCCTGCGATGTGAAGTGGGTCTCCTGTATGAATATAATGTCCCCCCCTGATTTTTTCATGTCCATGAGAGCTAGTCTTCTTTTTCGGTTGTTTTGTAATCCCTTAACATTTAAGGAGCGGATTTTAATTGGGGCCTTGGTAGTCATTGTTGGTTTTTAGTTGTTCGGGGTCTTGGGGTCTCTCCTTTCCCACTAGGGGAGACCTTGTTTTTATGTCCTAGCGTCCCTTTGCGACGTAGACCGCCTAATGGGCTGGGCTTCCGTCCCGGGGGGATGTACTGAGTTTGCCATTTGGGAGGGGGACAGGGGGGGGGGAGGGGGGTGGTGGAGGGGTAAAGAACTGCTGGGACAGGGCCAGCAGGTGGAGATAAGATAGAAGTAGGGCCAGTTTTGGTCCTAAGGTGGTTTCGTCTGGTCTTTGGACGACCGGCGTTTGGGCTTAGGCGCCCTTCTGGGGTGTGTGTCTGGATCCGACGATCAGGTCGCAACCGAGGGTGGCCAGACCCTGAGCTGCTTTTGTGTGGCTCCTTTCCCACTCGACTCCCCTGTTCAGATTTTGAACTCCGTCACCGACTATAGGTGTTGGTGACTAGGTGGGGGAGGGAGAGGGGATAAGGGGGAGGTGGGGGGGGGGGGTAAATATAGGTTCTGGCTTATTACACCCTTTGTAGTACACTATTAGTGGGGTATTTATTTTTGTATGGGGATATAGTGTTCCCCTATAATCAGCTTTGCTTTGGGCGAGGCAGCCCGGTGGTGGGGTGGGACCCGTTTGTTGCAGGGGGGTGGGGGTAAGGGGGCAGGGGGATAGGGGGGGTGGGGTGAGGGGGGGGTGGGAGAAGGTAAGGGGGGGAGGGGCTAGTGGGGGGGGTGTGGGTGAAGGGGGGGAGGGTGGACGTTAGGGGGGATTATAGGGGGGGGAGGGGGGTCAGGGGGGAAGGGGATATAGGACTATCAAGAGGGGGGGGGGCTAGTGGGATAGGAGGTAGGGGGCTATGGGGAGGAAGGGGAGGGAAGGAGAGGGTGGGGGGAGTGAGGGTATCTGTGGTGCTGGTTTCATTAATTAATCGTTATATGGGCAGTTGTATGTCTAGAGTATGATCATGTTTTAGTTCAGGAGAAGCATTCCCTTGTTTGGTGTCACATTATTAGCATAACAAAACATAGCTTAGCATAACATAACATAGCTGGCCATCAAATCACATAACATAACATTATCTTGTGTTGGGTAACATTCTTGATCAGGTTAGGGCAGGTTTTCACCTAGCCCTGGTGTTTTGTTGAGCCTTATAATGTTTGAAATAAACAGAGTATATTTTTTGGTGTCAGTCTCTTTTATAGGTTGTTTACTGAGCGCTCTCTGGAGGGGGGGGGGTGGTTGTGGGTGCATCTGATCACGTGGTGGGAGGTAGTTCTCCTTTTAGTCCTCCTTTGGTCGTTCCTAGGGTGGCTGGGTGCTTCTGACAGGTAGGGTGGTGGGGGGGGGGCAAGGGGATGGTAGGAGGTGTGCTGGGGTGGCAAGGGTAGGGATTCTTTGTGTGGGGGTGGGGGGAGGTCCTTTGGAGGCCAGGGAAGGTAGTAGGTGCTGGGGGGGGGGTCAGGGAGGGGGGGCAGTCCGGGTGGTGGGGGGGGGGTGGGTGAGGGAGGGGGAGGGGGGAGATAGGGGGGGGGAGGGAAGGGACGAGAGTGGATGGAGGGGGGGGGGATGATGTGTGCGGGGGAAGGGAGGGGAGGGAGAGGGGGGGGGAATATATGGCGTTCATTTTCTTAAGTGATTGTTAAACGGGCAATAGCATTTTCAGAGTATTATCACGTTTTACTACCGGGGAAACATTCCCTTGACTGGCGTCACATTGATAGCGTAACAGAACATAACTGAACATATCATAACATATCGTAACTGAACATCAAGTCACATAACATAACATTGTCTTATGCTGGATATCACTCTTAACCAGGTTGAAGCAGGGTTTAACATAGTCTTGGAGTTTTGTTGAGCCTTATAGTTCTTGATGTTAACCGAGTGTGTTTTATGTGTTAGTCTCTTTTATAGGTTGTTTAATATGTGTTCTCTGGGGGGGGGGGGGAGGGGGGAGTAGTGTTTGCATCTGATGTGTGGTGGAGAGGGTTCTCTCTTTTAGTCTTTCTTTGTGCATTCCTGAGGTGGCTGAGTGTTTCCTAAAAGTGGGGTGGTGGGGGGGCGTAGGGGATGGTAGATGGTGTGCTGGGGTGATGGGGGTGGGGGTTCTTTGTGTGGGGACGGGGGGGGGAGGTGGAGAGAGGGGGGGAGGCCCTTTGGGGGCCAGGGAAGGGGGTGGGCGTTGGGGGGGGGGGGGTCTGGGAGGGGGGAGGCAGTCTAATTGTGGTGTGTTACTTTTATTTGCTTTCTGTTTGTATGTGTGGTGCTTTTGTGCTATTGCTATGTGTGGCGTTGTTTCTCTGCTAGTTGTGGCCTTGAGTGCATTTGTATGTGTGTTTTGGCGGGTGGCTCAGCCACTCTCCTGGCATTAAACTTCTAACACTCGGTTTTGGCTCTGTCTGTCTGCTTCTACCGCGTCATGCATATC
>NC_134484.1:297303956-297306456 GCF_040206685.1 Ascaphus truei
GGATTGCTGCTTTAAATATTCTGGCTTTTTTTTCTAGATTCGACATTTATACACACACACACACACACACACACACACACACACACACACACACACACACACACACACGACTAATCGTAGTATAATGTAATACAATAAATAAACTAATGTCAAAAACGAATGTTCTTACTAGGAATTTGTTTTTTTAAAAATGAGGGACTGGGGGCGGGATTAGAGGCGGGGTTGGGGGCGGGATTAGAGGCGGGACTAGGTGGCGAGTAGATTTTTTGGTTCGGCGAGTAGATTTTTGGGTGATTTGTCAAGCACTGTATATATATATAAATATATATATATAAATATGTAGAGGTATCAGTACCGTGTTAGCCGAGCTTCAATAATCAAAAAATAAATAGATGATACCGTTCTGTGGCTAACGAAATGCTTTTATTTGTGCGAGCTTTCGAGATACACTGATCTCTTCTTCCGGCGATGTTACAATGAATGAAGCAAGCAAAGGGTGTACTTAAAAACAGTGTCTCTTGGAATGTTATCTGTGCTTGTCCTTCCCCCGGTGTGGATGTGTTTTATGGCTAGAGGTGTCAAAGGGTAACTGAAAGCAAGTGAAGAAAGAGTGTGTATGTGTATCAGTGTGAATAAAAATGAATGCAGAGCCCACAGTATAAACAGTGCTCTACACAAGGTGTGTGTGGAGTGAGAGGGATATAAATGGTGTGGGTGGGTGTGGAAATGTGAGAGTTTGTAGCACAACTAAAAGTGTGTGTGGATACTATGTGGTCCCTATTGGTGTATATGGATGGAAAAATAAGGAGTATTAGTATGTGTGAGAGACAGCTGTGTGTGCATACATATAGCACAGTATGTACAGACATGGCCTTTAGCGCTCATGGGAAGAGAGTTCGCTAGTGTCAGTAATGACTCATAAAATGTCGATCTCTGTTTAGGCCACTGCTAAGTGTCCCGAACAGTTGCATAAATTTGTATTCATGCAACCGTCTCTCTTTCGGGGTTTTAAGATTACCTTTGAGTATGGCAACCCTCAGATCGTTCATCTTATGGCCAGAGTCAGAGAAATGTTCGCCAACAGGACTGTCTCTTGTTCCGCGTGTGATGCTGTGGCGATGCAGGTTCATTCTCTTGTTTAGCCCCTGTCCTGTCTCACCTATGTAGTAGCAGCCCCCTGGGCATTTCATGCACATGATGAGGTACACGACATTGCTGGAGGAACAGGTGAACCCTCCTCTGATTTTGTATTCCCGATTCTTGTGTGGTATTTGTATTGTGTCCGCTGTGTAGAGCATTGCGCAGGTTTTGCATCTTGGGTCCTGCATGGTTTTGTCCCGCATTCAGTTGTACTGCTGAATACTTTACTCCTCACCATAATATTCTTGAGATTATGGGGTTGTCTGTATGATAATAAGGGTGCTTCAGGGAAGACCTGTTGCCAAAGGTGGTCACATATAACCCACACCTAGGAGCCCTACGCAAGATCGCCAGGAAACTACAACCCATCCTCCAGGAAGATACAAGACTGCAACAGGTCTTCCCTGAAGCACCCTTATTATCATACAGACAACCCCATAATCTCAAGAATATTATGGTGAGGAGTAAAGTATTCAGCAGTACAACTGAATGCGGGACAAAACCATGCCAGGACCCAAGATGCAAAACCTGCGCAATGCTCTACACAGCGGACACAATACAAATACCACACAAGAATCGGGAATACAAAATCAGAGGAGGGTTCACCTGTTCCTCCAGCAATGTCGTGTACCTCATCATGTGCATGAAATGCCCGGGGGCCTGCTACTACATAGGTGAGACAGGACAGGGGCTAAACAAGAGAATGAACCTGCATCGCCACAGCATCACACGCGGAACAAAGAGACAGTCCTGTTGGCGAACATTTCTCTGACTGGCCATAAGATGAACGATCTGAGGGTTGCCATACTCAAAGGTAATCTTAAAACCCCGAAAGAGAGACGGTTGCATGAATACAAATTTATGCAACTTTTCGGGACACTTAGCAGTGGCCTAAACAGAGATCGAAATTTTATGAGTCATTACTGACACTAGCGAACTCTCTTCCCATGAGCGCTAAAGGCCATGTCTGTACATACTGTGCTATATGTATGCACACACAGCTGTCTCTCACACATACTAATACTCCTTATTTTTCCATCCATATACACCAATAGGGACCACATAGTATCCACACACACTTTTAGTTGTGCTACAAACTCTCACATTTAAACACCCACCCACACCATTTATATCCCTCTCACTCCACACACACCTTGTGTAGAGCACTGTTTATACTGTGGGCTCTGCATTCATTTTTATTCACACTGATACACATACACACTCTTTCTTCACTTGCTTTCAGTTACCCTTTGACACCTCTAGCCATAAAACACATCCACACCGGGGGAAGGACAAGCACAGATAACATTCCAAGAGACACTGTTTTTAAGTTATCCTTGCTTCATTCATTGTAACATCG